>NC_041388.1:291551812-291567911 GCF_002162155.2 Triticum dicoccoides
GGAAGGGGAAGGGAGGCGTGTTGGTTTTACTTTTGCTCCCTCCGGCGGGCGGGGGCGGGGGCGGGGTGGGTGGGGTGGGGTGGATGGACGGAGACGGGAGTGAGGGGGACGGTCGCGGCGGGGCGTGTGGTTCTGCTCGGTTCTTTCTGGCGCGGGAGATTCACCGGCGGTCCGGCGCTGCACCTGCACGTGATCGTTTACTTGTTTCTCGTTCGTTTCTGCCTGCGGTTTCTGGCCTTCTTCTCGCGGGCGTGATACCGATCGATGCACGGTGGACTATGCGAATCGGCGATGTGAATTCGGGAATTCGGAGGCAGCCGGTTGGTCTCCTCTACGACTCACTGAAACACGAACAGGCTGATAGCTGCCAACCGGGTCGATGTACGGTTCGAGTTCAACGAAGGGGGGAACAATGGAGTTCTAAAACATGTGTTCACCTTTCTTTGCATGGTGATACATGTCTCATTTATATATTATTACTCCATCTGTTCCTAAATATAAGTTTTTTTAGATATTTCAATAAATGACTGCATAGGGAGCAAAGTGAGTGAATCTACACTTTAAAATATGTCTACATACATCCGTATGTTGTAGTTTATTTGAAATGTCTAAAAAGACTTATATTTAGGAACAAAGGGAGCCAATCATATCTTTCACATATTGTTAACATCCTCGTGCATATCTGATGGTACTTGTAAAGAAACGAAGTAATTGAAAAGAACTTTTTTTAACATTAGTACAGACAGAAGCGCTCATATATACGCGCATACACTCATCCCTATGAACGCACACACGCACACTTCACAGTCCCTCTAACCATCCAACCACAGGTTGGTTCACAAGAACTTCTTATTCGTTGATCATTGACTTGAGGTATTTATACAAGGATTCTCGTATGTTCGAGATGTCGGTTACAAGAGGAGACGTCTATACAAGGTCCCTGTTTGTAGGGATCAGGTGCCTTTACACAGAGAAGGTGTATGTGCTTCTGCATGGCACTTTGGGCACTAAATAACTGCTTAAGGCAGTTATAATCTAATTTTTTAACACTTCCTCTGCACAAAGTTGCTTCTGGTACAACTTCCATTCCTTGTATAGTCTTGAGAATCCTTTGATCTTGATCATAGTCGTATAGTAACTTTTTCAAAAACCCTATGGGAAAAATATGAGGATAATAGTGTTTGATATGTTGCTAAAACTCCTTTAAACCCAGTAGGAAAATAAGAAGAAAATGATGCAACATATAATGATATTGTCTCTTTTAACTCAATACGAGAAAACCCATAGACTTTAGAGGACAATAAATATATTGTATATATTTTCCTAAAAAACCCGGTGGAAAAAACAGAAAGTATGACATATGATCCCATGTTGATATTACCGCATTAAAACCTTCATGAGAACCTGTAAAGGAAACTCATGAAGAGAAAAAGAGTATAATATGATGCTTTGAACAGGAACAATTCAGGAAGATACTCCTCTTGAATCTTGCAAATTCTGAAGCCACCACATACCAATTCCATGAACATATTTATGACATGTATTAGTTGGTAGAAACCTGGTGAACAAATCAGTCACATGATTTGACTTGCAACATATGCAATATAGCGATATTGCTTATTACGTAACATGTTTGCATCCGGGCGACATAAGCAACATTATCTTTGAAATAATGGTTGGTGGATGTAGCCATGAGGTCTGTTTCAAAGACTTTCATGTATGGCTACCACACCTAGTAGGAACACAAAGCTTTGTCTACGATCTTGTTGGGAATCGTTGCATGGAAAACAAAAAAAGTCTACGCACACACCATGATCTATTTATAGAGATGCATAACAACGAGGGGGAGTGAGGGAGTCCTGGATTAGGGGGTGTCCGGATGGCCGGACTATACCTTCAGTCGGACTCCTGGACTATGAAGATACAAGATTGAAGACTCCGTCCCATGTCCTGAAGGGACTTTCCTTGGCGTGGAAGGCAAGCTTGGCGATACGGATATGTAGATCTCCTACCATTGTAACCGACTTGGTGTAACCCTAACCCTCTCCGGTGTCTATATAAACCGGAGGGTTTTAGTCCGTAGGACAACATATAGAACAATAATCATACCATAGGCTAGCTTCTAGGGTTTAGCCTCTTTGATCTCGTGGTAGATCTACTCTTGTACTACCCATATCATCAATATTAATCAAGCAGGGCGTAGGGTTTTACCTCCATCAAGAGGGCCCGAACCTGGGTAAAACTTCGTGTCCATTGCCTCCTGTTACCATCCTGCCTAGACGCACAGTTCGGGACCCCCTACCCGAGATCCGCCGGTTTTGACACCGACATTGGTGCTTTCATTGAGAGTTCCTCTGTGTCGTCGTCATTAGGCTTGATGGCTCCTACGATCATCAATAGCGATGCAGTCCAGGGTGAGACCTTCCTCCCCGGACAGATCTTCGTCTTCGGCGGCTTCGCACTGCCGGCCAATTCACTTGGCCGTCTGGAGCAGATCGAAAGCTATGCCCCTGTCCGTCAGGTCAGATTTGGAAGTTTAAACTACACGGCTTACGTCCGCGGGGACTTGATCCTCGACGGATTCGAGCCACTACCGAGCGCGCCGCACTGTCACGACGAGCATGATCTAGCTCTGCCGCCGAACAGTGCCCTGGAGGCCGCACCCGCATCGGCTTCGACCCTTAATTCGGAGCCAACTACGCCGATCGAGGATGTGTGGTTGGACGCCGCCTCGGGGGCTGCGATCCCAACGGCGGTCGAGCCGAACACCAGCCCCGCACTCCGTGATACTCATGACTCCAAGGAGCCGGACTCCTCTCCGGACTCCGAACCCTCCGCGCCCCTGCCGATCGAATCCGATTGGGCGCCGATCATGGAGTTTACTGCCGTGGACATCTTTCAGCACTCGCCTTTCAGCGATATTCTGAAAACACTAAAGTCTCTCTCTTTATCAGGAGAGCCCTGGCCGGACTACGGTCAGCAAGGTTGGGATACGAACGATGAAGAAATTCAAAGCCCACCCACCACCCACTTTGTAGCCACTGTCGACGATTTAACCGACATGCTCGACTTCGACTTCGAAGACATTGACGGTATGGACGCCGATGCAGGAGACGATGAAGACCAGCGCCTACTGGGCCCTGGAAAGCCACCTCGTCGTATGACATATACATGGTGGACACCCCAAAAGAAGGAGATGGCGATGGAACAACGGAGGATGACCCCTCCAAGAAATAGCCTAAGCGCCGGCGTCAGCGGCGCCGCTCAAAATCCCGCCAAAGCAAGTACGGTGACTCCAGCACGGGAGATAATAATACTCCGGAGAGCGCCGAAGAAAACCCCCTCCAGCAAGATTCAGCACAGGAGGATGGAGAAGCTAGCCCTCACGAGAGAGCGGCAGACAGAGAGGTGAAGGACGATAACTATATGCCTCCCTCCGAAGACGAGGCAAGCCTCGACGACGACGAATTCGTCGTGCCAGAGGATCCCGTCGAGCAAGAGCGTTTTCAACACAGGCTTATGGCCACGGCAAGAAGCCTCAAGAAAAAACAGCAACAGCTTAGAGCTGATCAAGATTTGCTAGTCGACAGATGGACTGAAGTCCTTGCGGCCAAAGAGCATAAACTCGAACGCCCCTCCAAGAGCTACCCAAAGCGTAGGTTGCTATCCCGATTAGAGGAGGAAGCACTTAAACCTACATCACTAGCACTTGATACGGCCAGCCGGCCACCTCGTGGCCGCGACAGAGAGGCCTCTCGGCCCTCCACTCAAGCCGCACCCCGTACCAAGGCATGGGAAAATGCGCCTGACCTGCGAGATATGTTGGAGGACAAGGCAAGGCAAAGAAGATCGATCTACGGATCGCATGGGCGCCCCATGACTCGAGACGATAACCGTCACGCCGGACACAAATCCGGCAGGGCCGAACACAATAGACAAAGCTCATTGGAGCTACGTCGTGATATAGCCCAGTACAGAGGTGCCGCACACCCACTATGCTTCACAGACGAAGTAATGGATCATCAAATCCCCGAGGGTTTCAAACCCGTAAACATCGAATCATATGA
Source organism: Triticum dicoccoides (assembly GCF_002162155.2). Taxonomy (NCBI): domain Eukaryota; kingdom Viridiplantae; phylum Streptophyta; class Magnoliopsida; order Poales; family Poaceae; genus Triticum; species Triticum dicoccoides. Next base: position 291,555,880 of record NC_041388.1, read on the forward strand.
TGGCACAACAGATCCTGCGGTATGGATCAAGGATTATCTCCTTCATATCCATATGGCCCGCGGGGATGATCTCCACGCCATCAAATACCTCCCACTCAAGCTTAAAGGACCAGCTTGGCATTGGCTTAACAGCTTGCCAGCAGGATCAATCGGTTGTTGGGAGGACCTGGAAGCCGCATTCCTCGACAATTTCCAGGGAACTTACGTGCGACCCCCAGACGCAGATGACCTAAGCCACGTAATTCAGCAGCCAGATGAATCGGCCAGGCAATTCTGGACACAGTTCCTAACAAAGAAAAATCAAATAGTCGACTGTCCGGACGCTGAGGCCCTAGGAGCCTTCGAGCACAATATCCGTGACGAGTGGCTTGCCCGGCACCTTGGACAGGAAAAGCCGAAATCTATGGCAGCACTCACGACACTCATGACCCGCTTTTGCGCGGGAGAAGACAGCTGGCTTGCTCGTAGCAACAATATGACCAAAAACCCTGGTAATTCGGATACCAGGGACAGTAGTGGCAGGTCGCGTCGCAACAAGCAGAAGCGCCGCACTAACGGCGACAATGCTGAGGATACGACAGTTAATGCCGGATTCAGAGGCTATAAATCTGGTCAGCGGAAAAAGCCATTCAAAAGAAATCGTAGGGGCCCGTCCAGTTTGGACCGAATACTCGACCGCTTGTGCCAGATACATGGCACCCCCGAAAAGCCGGCCAATCACACCAACAGGGATTGTTGGGTGTTCAAGCAGGCAGGCAAGTTAAATGCCGAAAATACAGACAAGGGGCCGCATAGCGATGACGACGAGGAGCCCCAGCCACCGAACAACAGTGGACATAAGGGTTTTCCCCCACAAGTGCGGACGGTGAACATGATATACGCAACCCACATCCCCAAGAGGGAGCGGAAGCGCGCGTTAAGGGACGTATACGCGATAGAGCCAGTCGCCCCAAAGTTCAACCCATGGTCCTCCTGCCCGATCACCTTTGATCGAAGGGACCATCCCACTAGCACCCGTCATGGCGGATTCGCCGCATTGGTTCTAGACCCAATTATTGATGGATTTCATCTCACTAGAGTCCTGATGGACGGCGGCAGTAGCCTGAACCTGCTTTACCAGGATACAGTGCGGAAAATGGGCATAGATTCCTCGAGGATTAAGCCCACCAAAATGACCTTTAAAGGCGTAATACCAGGTGTAGAGGCCAACTGTACAGGCTCAGTCACACTTGAAGTGGTCTTCGGATCTCCAGATAATTTCCGAAGCGAGGAGCTAATCTTCGACATAGTCCCATTCCGCAGTGGCTATCACGCACTGCTCGAGCGAACCGCATTTGCCAAGTTCAATGCGGTACCGCACTACGCATACCTTAAGCTCAAGATGCCAGGCCCTCGAGGAGTAATTACGGTCAATGGAAACACCGAACGCTCTCTCCGAACGGAGGAGCACACGGCGGCCCTTGCTGTGGAAGTACAAAGCAGCCTCTCCAGGCAGTTCTCCAGTCCGGCCATTAAACGTACGGACACCGTCAAGCGTGCCCGAAGTAACCTACAACAAGATCGTCTGGCATGTTCCGAGCAGGCGTAGCAATGCGGCCCCAACCCCAGCCCTCGCAAAAATGCGACACCAGTACTTCGCGTACATAACTACGCTCTAGAAATACCATGGGTGCAGGGGGAGGGGCACCATCACGGCACGCCCGAAACATAGCTTAAACCACACTAGGGGCTGCCGATTTTTTAATTTTCTCTTACTTTCAGGACTCCACTCTTCTGAAGGCCTGTTCGGCAGTTCAGTTGCCGCACAAACGATGCAAGAACCAGGGAAGCAGACAAGCCATGCCGCATTACGGAACTCCCAGGTGGTCTCTATCACGAGCAGTATACCTGTTTCGCTTACCGTTCCGCAGCCTGCCCCCGGAACGGACATGTTAAATAGTCCAACCTTTTGCTTATCGCATTATTTGTATCGTTCTGCTTTGATCGCAGCCCTTTTTAATAAACAATGCATAGCTTCTGTCTATTTTTGCATTACTCTTTTTTTATATATAAATATATGTTCCTTAACGACATGTTGCACCCATACACTTTGGTATGGCCAAAATACGCCAGGGGCTTTAGTACCCCTCAATATGGTGTGAGAAGTCCGAACACTTTAACAAGTGCAGCACCCCAAACTTATAGCATTATATGCATCGGCTCCGAATCATGTCTTGGGTCAATAGTTGGGTTTGCCCGGCTCCTATGTTTTGGTGCCTTACGTTCTGCTATATCGGCTAAGGTAGCACTAGGAGGACTACTGCGATTGTGCCCCAGTTGAGCTGGGTCGAGCACCTCAGTAGAGAAAGCTAAAACTAACTGTCATGATGAAGCGAGAGCTGGTCGCTGTTCGAGAGGTTCTTTGAGTCCTTAAAGACTTATGACGCTTAGAGCAAGGAGTCGGCTCTGCCCGGCCAAGGCATGGATAGCGCCCTGAACTCGGTCTTTCGAATACCAGGGGCTTCGCCGAAATTTAAAATTATAGAATTCTATGGCTAAGTGAGAGTGTTCAAGCATTATAGTCCGATTGCCCTGTTCGTTGTGCTGAGCGCCTCCCTCGAAGGACCCAAACATGGGAAAAAGAACGCTCAGGTTTATCCCCGAACACCCCAGCACTAGCGGCACGGGGGCAGAAGCCGATGACTCGCCATCTCTCAGAATTGATAAACAGCCGCACAGAAGGTAATATTTTAAATTCCAACAGCATTGCTTAGCGCATATGAACAAGTTTTCAGCGCACAGGACAAAACGAGTGAGTTTTACTCAAAAATTACATCCCTGGAACACTCATCCGCCATAAGGCAGGCACCCTTCAAAACATCCTTATAATAATTCTCGGGCTTGCGATGCTCCTTCCCCGGCGGTGGCCCGTCCTTCACAAGCTTCTCAGCATCTAGCTTGCCCCAGTGCACCTTAGCACGGGCAAGGGCCCTACGGGCACCTTCACTGCAGATGGAGCGCTTGATGACTTCGAGCCTTGGACAGGCCCCCACCAGCCGCTGCACCAGCCCGAAATAGCTCCCAGGTAGAGCCTCTCCAGGCCACAGCCGAACTATGAGGCCCTTCATGGCCTGTTCGGCCGCCTTGTGGAGCTCAACTAGTTGCTTCAGCTGGTCGCTCAGGGGCACGGGGTGTCCGGCCTCAGCATACTGAGACCAGAACACCTTCTCCGTCGAGCTGCCCTCCTCGGCTCAATAGAATGCGGCGGCATCGGACACGCTACGGGCAAGATCTGCGAATGCTCCTGGAGAGCTCCGGATTAGGGTAAGTAACAAGTAACTTACGTTTACGTGTTTGCTTTGCATAAAGAATGCCTTACCCGCCGCTATCTTTTTCACCTCATCTAACTCCTGGAGGGTCTTCTGGGATTCGGCCTTGGCAGACTTGGCATTTTCAATAGCCACCGTGAGCTCGGACGCTCGCGTCTTTGAGTCAAGCTCCAAACTCTCATGTTTTTCCATGAGAGCCTGGAGCTCTTGCCGCACCTTGCCAACCTCGGCCTCATACTTCTCCTGCTCGGTGCGCTCCGTGGCCGCCCTCTTCTCGGCCTTGACCAGCGCTTGCTTAAGGGTCGCCACCTCAGACGTGGCCCCTACAATAGCCACGATGATCCTGTCATTTTTTTGCAATTGCACTTTATATATATATATATATATTTAAAACAAGGTATTTCTTACCTTCCTTCTCCTCGAGCTGCTTCTTGGCACGCCCGAGCTCTTGCTCGGACTACTCGAGGTTCTGCTTTAGCGTGTCCACTTCCGCAGTCAGTACGGCGGACGCCGGCAGAGAAGCCTGCATACGCATATTGACTCCTTTTTGTTAGACTCCTGCGAATTTCATTTTTGATCCTCTATTCGGCTTTTCTTCCCGAACGCCAAACAGAGCATCAGGGGCTACTATCTATGCGGTAATATTATTTACACATTTTTTACTTACCTCAAAGCCTGTTAAAAGGCTAGTACAAGCTTCAGTCAGTCCGCTCTTGGCGGACTGAACCTTCTGAACCACCGCACTCATAATAGTGCGGTGCCCCTCGTCGATGGAGGCGCCTTTGAGCACCTCCAACAGATTGTCTGGCGCCTCCGGTTGGACGGGGCTCACCGGCACGGTGGGCTTGCTCCTCTTGGAAGGAGGTCGCCGCCGGACTCTGGAACCTTTGAAGGTTCCGGAGCGGTGTCCGGCCTAGGGCCGAACTTGGAGCCCTGGGGGGTTCTATCCCCTTCACTCCTGGGGTCCGGGAGGTCGCCTTGCGGCGCCTCCAGGACCACCTTCTCCCAGATTGGAACCTGTTGGGACAACACTTCGGTGTCGTCCGTAGGGCGGGGGGAGGAAGCCGTCGGAAGCAAATTCACATCCGACGAGTCCAGTGAACCGCTCGACGACGCGTCGAGCCGGTCTTTGGGTGGGCTGCATAAACATATTCGACATAAGGGAAAGCTGTGCAATAAAGGAATACTATGAATTACTCTGGTATCCGGATACTTACGATTTAGCCAAGGGCTTGGCCCTGAGCGGCCACTCCTCTCTGTCGTTGTTGGCGTCGGTGGAGTAGTCCAGAGGAAGGGTTTTCCCCTTCTTGGACCCTTCGGCCTCCCCAGTTGGGGCGGCCTTCCTTTTCTTCCCTTCCCCCGCTGGAGGGGGAGGGGTCTCTTCTTCCTCCTCCTCATCTTCATGGGAGGAGTGCGTCTTTGAGTCGTCGGATGAGGGATCCGACACCTCCAGGCGCCGGGTGATGAAGCTATGAACCTAGGGTAGGGTCATGGACCTGCCCTAATTGCCCTACCCAAGGACATCTCTAGAAGAAATCACCTTTCAATCGACTTGAAGGTGTCCCACTCGACAGACTTGAAGACACTCGACCAAGAAGCAATCACTCGACCAAGACCCAACCACTGGACGGCCAGGAGACCTAAAGGCGCCCCACACGCTAACGGTCGGTCATTAAGTAGCTTTTATGGTCATCATAGCACTTTATTACTAGCGTTACCAGAAACGCCCTGCCTTAATGTACATTGAACCCTTCGTAACGTGGGCTGGCCGGGGTCCTGGCGCACTCTATATAAGCCACCCCCTCCTCCGAGACAGGGGTTCGCACCTCTGTAACTCATACACACATAATCTAGTCGACCGCCTCCGGGCACCGAGACGTAGGGCTGTTACTTCCTCCGAGAAGGGCCTGAACTCGTAAACCTTGCGTCCTTACAACCTCTCCATAGCTAAGACCTCGCCTCTCCATACTTACCCCCCTACATCACTGTCAGAGTTAGAACCACGATAGTTGGTGCCCACCGTGGGGCAAGGAGTCTTAGCGCCTAGTTTGAGAAGTTGCGATTTTTTCCGATCTCCTTGATCATGGTTTCGGGCGGAGCTTTGGTGGAGGGCCGCGAGATCCATCTCGGCGCGCTCACGTTCATCGCTGACGACTCCGCTTGGCTTCAGGAGGCTCCACTCGACGTCGACGCGCTCCCCGTCCGCGGGGCGACGCACTTTCGCGCATGCGTCCATGGTGTCCTCCTGCGGCAGCCGTCGACCCAGTATCGGTCGGCTCCCGTGGCATCTCCCCGCCCTGTTTCTCGCCGACGCAAGCGCTCCGGTCGGTCGAGGCTTCAGAGGTGGGTGAGGCATGCGGTGGCCCGCCAGTCGGCCACCCCACAAGTCGCGGCAATCGAGCCCGACGAATCCCTCTACGGCCTGTTCGACCTGTCGACTGGCTCCGCAGAGACTGCATCCGAATGCGACAGCAGTGACCCAGCTGCAGAGGTTCTGGTGATCGATGGGCCACACAGTCCTCCCGGTTTCCCCCGTGCTGACGGAGGCGCGGATGGGGGCGACCCGTCGCGTCCTCACAAGGAGTATCTCCCCGAGCCTCTCACGTCGTTGCAGCGGGAGGAACTTCGTCGCCGGAACATGGATGCACCCCACACTCCTATCGTTGGAGAAACCCCCGAGGCCCGAGCCTTAGAGGACGCGCGCTTGGCTAACTTGGCCGAGCGCACTCGACTGGAGAATCTCCAGCGAATACTCGACGGGCGAGCGCGTCAACGGGCTCCAGAATCCAGTCGACGTCAACTCTTTCCGCCCCCGCAGGTATATCGTACTCCGATTCAGAATTTGGCGGCTGCGGCCCGTATAGCAGAGTCGATTCAGCCCTCCCAGTCAGAGGATGGCAGAGGCTTGTTGCAAATCAGAGTGTTGCTCCGGGCAGCGGGAGACCAGAATTCCGCTGTTTCTCAGTCGCGGAACAGGATCCACAGTCGATCCGTTGCAGCAGATATAGTCTAGTCGGCTCACAGCCCAAGATCGCCTCCGAGGCGTGAGGGACGTGGAGACCGGCATGATCAGTATAGAAGGAATGAGCAGTATGATCACCGATTTGATCGTGATGATCGACATCGAGTGCCAACCCCTCCCCCGAGGAGTGGATCATATGTGCCTCGACAGCAGGTGGACAGACGCCCTCATAGTGTTGGGCGGGGGATTCCAGTCGACCCCAGGGAACCAGGCTTTGATGCGAGATCCATTCTCGTTCAAGGTTTGGTCGACAGGAATAGAGGTCACCGAGAAGGCCACGACAGAGATGCGCCTACCAATAGCAGAGTACATGTTTCAGGGCCGGAGTGTTTCAGTCGAGCCATCAGAGCCGCTGTAATTCCTCCCAACTTCAGGTTGGCGACTGGAGTTAGTAAGTTCACCGGTGAGTCCAAGCCCGATACTTGGCTCGAAGATTACCGAGTGGCTGTCCAGATTGGCGGTGGGAATGATGAGGTAGCCATGAAGCACCTGCCTCTCATGTTAGAAGGCTCGGCCAGAGCGTGGCTGAATCAGTTAGCACCCAGCAGCACTTACACTTGGGAGGATCTCTCCCGAGTGTTTGTCACCACATTTGAAGGAACATGCAAGCGACCTGCAGGCCTTACGGAATTGCGGTCTTGAGTGCAGAAACCGAATGAAACTCTGAGGGATTACATCTAGAGGTGGATCACATTGCATCACACAGTTGAAAATGTACCAGATCATCAAGCAGTTTGTGCCTTTAAAGAAGGCGTTAAGTACAGAGAATTGAATCTGAAGTTCGGTCGAACCGGAGAGATGTCTCTGAATCAGATGATGGAGATTGCCACCAAATATGCTAATGGTGAAGATGAGGATCGACTCCGGAGCGGCAAGCATAAAGCAGTCGCCCAGGAAACCGGAGGAAATTCCAGTTGGAAACAGAAGAGGAAAGCCGAGCCAGCCGCTCTTGGGGAGGCCCTGGCCGTAACCCAGGGAAAATTTAAGGGAAAACCCAAAGGACCTTGGAACCCCAAGAAAGTTAAAGACCAAGATGGAAATGATGTTTTGGATCTACCGTGTCACATCCACACCAAGAAGGATGAAGAGGGTAAACTCATTTACCCAAAGCATACCACTCGATAGTGTCGGCTTCTGATCCAGCAGTTTCAGGGCAAGCAGTCCAAAGATAAGGAAAAGGAGTCGGACAAAGTTGAGGACAAGGAAGATAGTGACGATGGGTACCCCAAGTCAATTCCACCCTGATGATTTTTGCTGATGTTGAGAGCAAAAGTCGACTGAAGGTTATTAATCGTGAGGTGAATATGGTTGCTCCGGCAACACCCAATTATATGAAGTGGTCCCAGACTGCCATCACATTTAACCAGTTTGATCACCCTACGCACATTGCCACCCCTGGGAGGCAAGCTCTGGTGGTCGACCCAGTTGTCGAAGGCACTCGACTGACCAAAGTCCTGATGGATGGAGGCAGCGGTTTGAACATACTATATGCAGAAACATTGAAAGGGATGGGCATTCCAATGTCCAGGCTCAGCACCAGTAACATGAGTTTCCATGGAGTCATTCCTGGGAAGAAAGCCGAGTCACTCGGCCAAATTGCTCTTGATGTGGTTTTCAGTGATTCCAAGAATTACCGCAAGGAAAAGTTGACATTCGAAGTTGTGGATTTCCAAAGTGCTTATCACGCTATTTTGGGCAGGCCAGCTTATGCACGCTTCATGGCTCGACCATGTTATGTGTATCTCAAATTGAAGATGCCTGGTCCCAAAGGTGTGATCACTATTACAGGCAATCGGAAGAAAGCAGAAGAGTGTTTACAGAAAGGCTCAAAGATTGTTGACGCTCAGATGGCAGTGGTCGAGCTGCAAGAGTATCAGAAGACTGCAGATCCGAGTGAGTTGCTACGAGCTAAGAAGCCTGCTTCAGAATCAGCTTTTCAGTCGTCCGGTGAAACGAAGGCGGTTCACATTCACCCGACCGATCCAAACGCTGCTCCGACTCACATCTCAACGACGGTCGACTCCAAATAGGAAGAAGCGCTCATCCAGTTCCTCCGTGAGAACTGGGACATCTTCGCATGGAAGCCTGCTGACATGCCTGGAGTTCCCAGGGGGCTGGCTGAGCACCGCGTACGAGTCGACCCAAAATTTAAACCTGTGAAAGAACATCTTCGATGGTCCGCCGTCCAGAAGAGGAAGGCCACTGGCGAGGAGGTGGCTCGGCTCTTAGCAGCGGAGTTCATCCGAGAAATTTACCACTCCGAGTGGCTCGCCAATGTTGTCATGGTACCCAAGAAGGACAAGCCACTTCGCATGTGCATCGATTTCAAGCATATCAATCGGGCCTGCCCAAAAGATCATCTTCCTCTCCCCCGCATCGACCAGATAGTCGACTCGACTGCGGGATGTGAGCGTTTGTCTTTCCTAGACGCCTATTCTGGGTACCATCAGATCCGTCTATACGGGCCCGACGATATCAAAACAGCTTTCATCACTCCATTCGGGTGCTTCTATTATGTCACCATGCCGTTCGGCCTCAAGAATGCCGGAGCCAGTTCATGAGGATGATTCAGAAGTGTTTGCTCACTCAAGTCAGTCGGAATGTGGAGGCATACATGGATGATATTGTGGTCAAGTCACGGAAGGGTTCCGACCTGCTGACTGACCTTGCTAAAACCTTTGCCAACCTCAGGAGGTATGATATCAAGCTCAATCCGTCAAAGTGCATGTTCGGAGTTCCAGGTGGGAAGTTACTTGGTTTTCTCATTTCCGAACGGGGAATCGACGCCAATCCTGAAAAAATTGGTACTATACTCCGGATGAAATGTCCTGTGCGTGTGCATGACGTCCAGAAGCTTACAGGATGCTTGGCCGCTTTAAGTCGATTCATCTCTCGCCTCGATGAAAAGGCATTGCCTCTTTACCGACTGATGAAGAAGTCCGACAAGTTCGAGTGGACTCCAGAAGCTGATGCAGCGTTTACAGAGCTCAAAGCTCTGCTCTCCACCCAGCCGGTGCTTGCTGCCCCAATCAGCAAGGAGCCTTTGCTGATTTACATTTCAGCCACAGGACAAGTTGTCAGTACAGTACTTACGGTCGAGCAGGAAGAAGAAGGAAAGGCTTTCAAAGTTCAGCGCACAGTATATTATGTTTCTGAAGTTTTGACTCCTTCAAAGCAAAGACATCCTCATTACCAGAAGCTTGTATATGGGATTTATATGACCATGAAGAAGGTTGCACATTACTTCTTTGATCATTCATTACAGTCGTCAGCGACGCTCCACTATCAGAGATTTTGCACAACAGAGATGCAACTGGTCGAGTGGCCAAATGGGCGATTGAACTTCTTCCCCTAGATATCAAGTTTGAGGCAAAGAAAGCTATCAAGTCCCAAGCAATTGCAGATTTCGTCGCCGAGTGGATCGAACAACAACTTCCGACTCAAGTTCACTCGGAGCACTGGATCATGTTCTTCGATGGATCTAAGATGCTGAATGGTTCCGGTGCTGGGGTAGTATTGGTTTCCCCCCGAGGAGATAAGCTCAGATATGTTCTCCAGATTCACTTCGATTCCTCTAATAACGAAGCAGAATATGAAGCACTTTTGTATGGGTTGCGCATGGCCATTTCACTCGGCGTCCGTCGCCTCATGGTCTATGGCGACTCAGATTTGGTGGTTAATCAGGTGATGAAAGAATGGGACGTCAGAAGTCCAGCTATGACTGGTTATTGCAATGCAGTGAGAAAGTTAGAGAAGAAATTCGAGGGGTTAGAGCTTCATCACATCTCCCGACTGAAAAATCAAGCGGCTGATGATTTGGCAAAGATAGGCTCCAAGAGAGAAGCCATCCCCAGCAATGTGTTTTTGGAACACATCCACTCGCCATCAGTCCAAGAAGATCCTTTTACAGATGAAGCCCCGCAGCCAAAGAGTGCCACAGATCCGACTGAAGTTGAAATTCCGATAGTGGTCGACCTAATCATGGAAGTTTTGGCAATCACCCCTGACTGGACGATACCGTACATCGCGTATATCCTAAGAAAGGAACTCCCGGAGGACGAAGAAGAGGCTCGACAGATCGTCCGTCGATCCAAGGCCTTTACAGTCATAAAGGGACAGTTGTATAGAGAAAGCGTGACTGGAGTCGGTCAGAAGTGTATAACACCAGAAGAAGGTCAGATGATCCTTGATGATATCCACTCGGGGACCTGTGGTCATCATGCGTCCTCTCGGACCATTGTGGCTAAAGCATACCGAGCGGGATTTTACTGGCCAAGAGCGAATGAAATGGCAAAAGAGATAGTCGACAAGTGCGAAGGGTGCCAGTTCTACTCCAACATGCCGCACAAGCCTGCATCAGCCCTGAAGACCATTCCACTCGTCTGGCCCTTCTGTTTGGGGACTGGACATGGTTGGCCCATTGAGAACAGGCAGGAGTAGTTTCACACATGTGCTTGTGGCAGTTGACAAGTTTACCAAATGTATTGAAGCTAAGCCTATCAAGAATCTTGATGCTTGCACTGCTACCAGTTTCGTCAGAGAGTTAACATTCAGATATGGAGTCCCGCATAGCATCATCGCTGACAATGGGTCAAACTTTGATTCAGACAAGTTCAGAGCTTTTTGCGCCTCTCAAGGCACACGAGTCGACTACGCATCGGTCGCCCGCCCCCAGTCGAATGGACATGCAGAAAGGGCAAATGGTCTGATTCTCAAAGGACTAAAGCCTCGGCTGATGCGTGATCTCAAGAACGCGACAGGCGTTTGGGTCGACGAGCTTCCATCGGTTCTGTGGGGATTGAGGACTACCCCGAATCGGTCGACTGGAAGAATTCCGTTCTTTCTGGTTTACGGAGCGGAAGCAGTCCTGCCGAGTGATCTACTTCACAATGCACCCCGAGTCGAGCTTTATACCGAAGATCAAGCAGAACAAGCCCGGCAAGATGCAGTCGACCTCCTGGAAGAAGAAAGAGAAATGTCTATGATCCGATCGACCATTTATCAGCAAGACTTGCGTCGATTCCATGCCAGAAATGTGAAGAGTCGAGCCTTCCAAGAAGGAGGTTTGGTCCTCCGAGTGGATCAACAGAAACCACACAAGCTCGCTCCTACTTGGGAAGGTCCCTTCATCGTCACCAGAGTCCTCCACAATGGAGCGTATCACCTTTACAATGTTGATCGCCAGATCGATGAGCCACGAGCTTGGAATGCAGAACTGCTCCACCCCTTTCACACTTGAATTCTCACTCGGATGAGATGTAATAAGAAAAACTTCTGTAGTCTGTTTATCAAAGACAAGAGTGTTACAAATCTTCCTATAATTGTTGTTGCTTTTGTTTGCGTGTGAAATCCCCCAGTGGGTGGCTTAGCTGCGAATCCGTTTCGCCTAAGTTTGTAAAAATCCTACCGAGTGGCGAGCCAGACTCCCACTCAGAGGCTTAGCTGCAGCCCAGTGCTCGCCTAAGTGTTTAAAAATCCTACCGAGTGGAGAGCAGACCTCCCACTCGGAGGCTTAGCTGCAGTCCAGTACTCGCCTAAGTTTGGAAAAAATCCTACCGAGTGGAGAGCAGACCTCCCACTCGGAGGCTTAGCTGCAGTCCAGTACTCGCCTAAGTTTGAAAAAAATCCTACCGAGTGGAGAGCAGACCTCCCACTCGGGGGCTTAGCTGCAGTCCAGTACTCGCCTAAGTGTTTAAAAATCC
>NC_041388.1:291568101-291578096 GCF_002162155.2 Triticum dicoccoides
AAAAATCCTACCGAGTGGTGAGCCAGACTCCCACTCGGAGGCTTAGCTGCAGCCCAGTGCTCGCCTAAGTGTTTAAAAATCCTACCGAGTGGCGAGCCAGACTCCCACTCGGAGGCTTAGCTGCAGCCCAGTGCTCGCCTAAGTGTTTAAAAATCCTACCGAGTGGTGAGCCAGACTCCCACTCGGAGGCTTAGCTGCAGCCCAGTGCTCGCCTAAGTGTTTAAAAATCCTACTGAGTGGCGAGCCAGACTCCCACTCAGAGGCTTAGCTGCAGCCCAGTGCTCGCCTAAGTGTTTAAAAATCCTACCGAGTGGTGAACCAGACTCCCACTCGGAGGCTTAGCTGCAGCCCAGTGCTCGCCTAAGTGTTTAAAAATCCTACCGAGTGGTGAACCAGACTCCCACTCGGAGGCTTAGCTGCAGCCCAGTGCTCACCTAAGTGTTTAAAAATCCTACCAAGTGGCGAGCCAGACTCCCACTCGGAGGCTTAGCTGCAGCCCAGTGCTCGCCTAAGTGTTTAAAATCCTATCGAGTGGAGAGCAGACCTCCCACTCGGGGGCTTAGCTGCAGTCCGGTACTCACCTAAGTTTTTAAAAATTCTACCGAGTGGAGAGCAGACCTTCCACTCGGGGGCTTAGCTGCAGCCTAGTGCTCGCCTAAGTACGGAAAACATCCCAACCCGCAAGGACGACGAGGTGCAAATCGACTGCTACCTTCTCCTTCGGAGCTACACCACAAATACAAAGTTATTTCGAGTGAAGAACAAGTTCCACTCGACAGATAATTCATGAAGATATTCAACGATAAATCAAGTTCAGATAAGATCCAAAGGTTCCAGACCACAGATCGAAGTACTCGGGCATGCAGCCCGAAAAAGTTTAACGGTTACAAAAACCACTCGGCATTCCGAGGCAAATTTAAGGTGGGACATAAGAGTTTGTTCACTCCGCGGGAGGAGGGCTGGCAGGCTCGACGAACTCATCCAGGTCGACGCCGTCGGCTATCCGAGTGGCTGCAGCGATGAAAGTCTCCATAAAGGTTCGGAAGTCATGCTTCTGGGTGTTGGCGACCTTGATTGCTGCCAGCTTGTCTTGTCGCACCTCCTTGCAGTGGACACGAACCAAGGACAGAGCCACATCAGTGCCACACCGAGCAGAAGACTTCTTCCACTCCTGCACTCGGTCAGGGATTCCGTTAAGACGAGTCATCAGAGACTCGAGATCGTTTTGGAGCGTAGCCTCTGGCCAAAGTGTCGGGTCGATCCGTGACATGGCGACCTTCAGTCGATCCAAGTAGTCCACGACACCGTTAATGCGAGATTCCAGTCGGAGCAGATTCATGGCAGTTTCATCTTTCACGGGAGAGTTGATTGGATCCAAACCTGGTTCGATCCGCCCAGTCTCCTCTTCAAAGTTTTGGCAAAACTCTGCATTCACGATCCAAGGATAAGTCAATTTTCATACACTGAGTCGACACAAAAAAAACACCAGTCGGAACTGAATGTGCACCTTCAAGCTTGATGTACAACTTCTTGGCGAGGCTCCTCAAGTAGCTCTCCAGATCGTCCCTCCTGTGAGCGATGCCTTCCATCTTTTCGGTCAGGTTGAGGTTATCCTTCTTCCAACCTGTACACTCCCTGTTGGCTTCATTCAGAGCGGTCTTCAGCTTGGTATTCTCTTCTTCTAACTGGCCGACCGAAGCCAGCTTCTGTATGGCCAGAGCGGTCTTGTCGTCAGCCTCCTTACGGGCAGCAGCCAAGTCCTGATCCTTCTTCGCCAGAGCTTCTCTCAGTTTTTCTGCAAAGAAATGATGATTGATTCGGAAATAGCAGAAGGGTACTCAAGCCTAAAAACTAACCAGTCGACAAAATCGTCTTACCTGCGGCGCCGTCTCTGACCTTTTGCAGCTCTGTCCTGGCCAGCTCCAGATCAAGGTTCAGTTGAATCTGCTGCTTCTCCAAGTCAGCAAAGCGAGCTCCAAGATCACAAGATTTCTGAAATCAAAGGGGAGAAGTTATCGTTGCAGTAAAAAAACAACAAAGGCAATAAATACTAAGACTACGGTCGACTGCCAGCAGTCCACCATAGTCTCAGGGACTACACCCAGTGGGTGCACTTAGTGTGCCCCCACCGGTTCTGATCCCACTCAACCGGCCCACCGAAGTCGAGTTCAAAAAGAAAAAAAGAGAGAAAGAAAGTAGAACTCAGACTACAGTTGACTGCCAGCAGTCCACCATAGTCTCGGGGACTACACCCAGTGGGTGCACTTAGCGTGCCCCCACCGGTTTTGATCCCACTCGACTGGCCCACCGGAGTCAAGTGGAAGAGACAAACTACCAGTTTGGTTTATACATTCGGCAAAATACAAAGACTACAGTACTTCAATCGACGCACCCAGTGGGTGTACAGACGCAAAGATTTTCGGAAAGAATCTTCAGATAACCGACTAACCTGAACGTTGCTCTGGAGAGCCGAGCTGGCATCATAGGCGGCTTGGCTGGCTCCCGCACCATCTTCATCTTCTCCATCATAATGCCCGCCTGGCGTATGGCTTCCCTAGCAGCATTCACCTTGTCCTCTGGGACATGATGGGTCGCAAAAACTGAAGGCGGGTCGACAGGGGCCTGAGCAGTCGAAGAAGAAGGCAAGGCACTCGACAAGGGCTTCGCGAAGGTAACAGAACCCCGATTGACGTCACCAGTGTCCTGAACGACTGGTTCCGCCCTCGGCGTCGACTGTAGCGCCTCACTTGCAGGAGCTCGCCTACTCTTCCTCGTCAAAGACCTCTCGGGCTCTTCATCATCATCAGGGAGGTCAATAATGTTGGGAGCTGTGCAAAGTTCAAATTGCCAAAATCACGCCACCCAGTGGGTGCACTATGTAGTTGAATCGACCAAAGAAAGATAGTATGGAGGAAATCATACCTGGATTAGAAGTGACTGCATCCTCCATCACCTCATCATCATCCCTGTAAGCTGAGGTCCCGGAAGTGGCAACGCTAACAATTCCAAAGTTCGTCCAGTTAAAACTAGAAAAACAAACAGCGCGGAGCGTCGAGTGAATACAAGGAGAGACACTCACGCGGAGGCGACAGGGATATCGATCTTGATCTTTGGCAGCGCCTTCCGAGTCTTCGGCTCTGCAACTTTGGGGGTGCTTTGGCGCCTTCTCAGTCGGGGTTGGTGAAGAGACCCGAGGATGCTTTGAAGACTGGCCAGCCTGAGCAGTTGCCTTGTCGCGGGCACTCGGCCGTTCTTGGTCAAGCTTGGATCGTCTCTCTATGCGAGGAGGCGACTCGACTTCTTCCCCATCACTTGAGTCATCACTTCCACCATCCCCTTCACCATCAGAAGTCCACTCGCCACTTTCGCCACCACTCGCCTCGCCTTCCAGAGCTTGCTCTTGCTCCCCGTTGGGCATCGAATACATTTTAGTAATGGCCTGAAAGAAAGCAGGGAGAACAAAGTCAGTCGATGCAATACAGACAGCTGCGCGAGTGAATTCGGATTACAAGCAAAAACTCAGAATCAGACCTGCTCTGGTGCACGCGACTGGTCGAATGGGAGAACTCTCCTGGCTCCTCTGGGATTGTCCTTGTTCCCGGTAATGCTCGACAACCACTTCTCCAGCGTGTCGTCATCGACCTCCTCCGGGTAGATCCGAGTGGAGTCTTCTAGACCCAAATACATCCACATCGGGTGGTCTCGGGCTTGGAGAGGCTGGATGCGCCGCTGAAGGAAGACCTCCAAGAGATCCATACCAGTGACCCCGTCACGAATGAGCTAGACCACTCGGTTGACCAACACCTTCACGTGCGCCTTCTCCTCCGGGAGCACCTTCAAAGGGGAGGGTTTTTCCACTCGGTCCATGGTAAAGGGAGGGAGGCCGTCGATTGCCCTGGCGTCGACTGGTCTTTGTAGTAGAACCAGGTCGACTGCCATCCGCGAACTGAATCGGGAAGAATCATGGTCGGAAAGGAGCTTTTTCCCCTCGTCTGGATGCCAAGACCCCCGCACATCTAGATCACTTGGGTCCTCTCGTCACTCGGATTAGCCTTTTTCACTGTCTGGGAGCGACAAGTGAAAATATGCTTGAAAAGACCCCAGTGAGGTCGACAACCCAAGAAGTTCTCGCACAAGGAAATGAACGCGGCAAGATAAACGATTGAGTTGGGGGTAAAATGGTGGAGTTGAGCCCCAAAGAAGTTCAGAAACCCTCGGAAGAAAGGATGAGGAGGCAAGGAAAACCCACGGTCGACGTGGGTGGCAAGAAGAACGCGCTCACCCTCCCGGGGTTGCGGCTCGGATTCCTTCCCCGGAAGCCGCGCCGAGTCGTAGGGGATCAGCCCTCCCTCGGCCAGGTCGTCGAGGTCTTCTTTGGAGATCCTCGAGTGGATCCAGTCGCCCTGGATCCAACCCTTCGGCAGACCATTCCGCGAGGAAGATCCGCCCCGGCTCGTCGCCTTCCCCTTCGATTTCGCCGTCGCCTTCTTCACCCGCTCCAGAGCCGCTGTCTTCTCCTTCACCATTGTCGCCGACGAGACGCGTGCGGTGCGGTGGCGCTGGGGCGAGAGCGAGCGCAGCAGAGAGGCGTGAGGAGGAGAAGAGGTAATGGGGCGCACTGTTCGGAGGACTCCGGTCCAACGCCTTATATGAGGCCGCTTCCGAGTGGCTGACTGGTAGGCCCAGGCGGCTCCGTCAAATCCCGTAACGACCGTGCGAGCGATACGTGGCGAAAAAGGTGGCGCGGGGATCGAGGCGATTCCGCTCTATCCCATCCGGTTACTGCGGCCTCCCCCGTCCCGCGCGCTTCCCAAAATTCGGATCCCACTAAATCCGCGGGCAGCAAACAAACTTGTCAGACTAAAAGATCTCCTCCGCACCGTCACTCGGAACCTTACAGGTAAAGAAACTCACTCGACGAAGAACTAAGAATGGATCAAGGCGACTGAAAAGGAAGTTGCCGTCATCACTCGGGTCCGTTGATCCGAAGCAAGATATGCTCACGGCATGAAAAACGAGTCAGAGAGGTCCTCAACTCCTTTCCCACTCAAACCTCGATCCATTCGGGGGCTAATGATGAAGCTATGAACCTAGGGTAGGGTCATGGACCTACCCTAACTGCCCTACCCAAGGACATCTCTAGAAGAAATCACCTTTCAATCGACTTGAAGGTGTCCCACTCGACAAACTTGAAGACACTCGACCAAGAAGCAATCACTCGACCAAGACTCAACCACTCGACGGCCAGGAGACCTAAAGGCGCCCCGCACGCTAACGGTCGGTCATTAAGTAGCTTTTATGGTCATCATAGCACTTTATTACTAGCGTTAGCAGAAACACCCTGCCTTAATGTACATTGAACCCTTCGTAGCGTGGGCTGGCCGGGGTCCTGGCGCACTCTATATAAGCCACCCCCTCCTCCGAGACAGGGGTTCGCACCTCTGTAACTCATACACACATAATCCAGTCGACCGCCTCCGGGCACCGAGACGTAGGGCTGTTACTTCCTCCGAGAAGGGCCTGAACTCGTAAATCTTGCGTGCTTACAACCTCTCCATAGCTAAGACCTCGCCTCTCCATACTTACCCCCCTACATCACTGTCAGAGTTAGAACCACGACACCGGGCACTCTTTCGAGTCCCCGTGGCCTTCTTCTTGGCCTTCTTCTCCGGCACCACATGGGGTGCTGGAACCAGCAGCTTCGCCAAACGAGCGTCCGCTGGGCCTTCGGGCAAAGGAGCCGGACAGTTGATCTGTTCGGACGTCTCCTGCCAATCCTGTCAAAGGTAAGGGAGCTTAGATCCTGCATGGAGTCAAACTATGAAAAACTGATACCCTATAAAAGGTGAAAATAGCTTACCGCATGAGCGTGACGCTGCGTACTGAATCCGCGATCCTCGGTAGCGGATGCGGGGGCCTCGGCGCCCTTGAAGAGCACCTTCCAGGCATCTTCATAAGTCGTGTCGAAGAGCCTGCTCAGAGTTCGGTGCCGCGCCGGGTCGAACTCCCACAGGTTGAAAGCCCGTTGTTGACATGGGAGGATCCGGCAGATGAGCATAACCTGGACTACGTTGACAAGTTTGAGCTTCTTGTCCACCAGGGTTTGGACGCATGTTTGGAGTCCGGTCAACTCTCCTTTTTTACCCCACGACAGGCCCGTCTCCTTCCAGGAGGTGAGCCGCGTAGGGGGTCCGGATCGGAACTCGGGGGCTGCGACCCATTCAGGGTCGCGCGGCTCGGTGATGTAAAACCACCCTGATTGCCACCCCTTCAGGGTCTCCACAAAGGAGCCCTCGAGCCATAAGACGTTGTGCATCTTGCCCACCATGGCGCCTCCGCACTCCGCCTGGTTGCCGTGCACCACCTTCGGCTTGACGTTGAAAGTCTTGAGCCATAGGCCGAAATGGGGGCGGATGCGGAGGAAAGCCTCGCACACGACGATAAACACCGAGATGTTGAGGACAAAGTTCGGGGCCAGATCGTGGAAATCCAAGCCATAGTAGAACATGAGCCCCCGGACAAATGGGTGGAGAGGGAAGCCCAGTCCACGGAGGAAATGGGGGAGGAACACCACCCTCTCATGGGGCCTAGGGGTGGGGACGAGCTGCCCCTCTTCAGGAAGCCGGTGCGCAATGTCTTTAGACAAGTATCCGGCCTTCCTTAGTCTTTTGATGTGTCCCTCCGTAACAGAGGAGACCATCCACTTGCTTCCCGCTCCAGACATGGCTGGAGAAGGTTGAGGTGGAGAGTGCGGACTTGGGCGCTGGAGCTCAAGTGCGCAAGAATGTATAGGCAAAGGAGGAAGAAGGCGTAGGTGAAAAGGTGGATCCTTATCCCCTTATATGGGTGGACGCAACTATGTGTCCCCACCAGCCTGGTAAAACTCGCTTATCCCCAAGCGCCGTAATCAATGAAGCGGTTGGGTTACCCATGCCCGTATTGATAATAATCCCGAAATAAGGGGACACGATCTCTGCTTCGACAAGACGTGCCAAGGAAACCGCCTCGCATGACACGCTGAGGTGGGATAATAAAACGATTTGAATAAAGGCTTGGCCGTGGTGCGTCACACTACGGAATATGTCAGCAGATTAGATTTGTGAAAATATTATTCTCTCTATGGCAATATGTGGAAACTTATTTTGCAGAGCCGGACACTATCTTTGTGTTCAAAATCTTCTATGAAGTACTTGGAGGAGGAACCCGCCTTGCAACACCGAAGACAAACTGCGCGCCGGACTTGTCATCATTGAAGCCTGGTTCAGGGGCTACTGAGGGAGTCCTGGATTAGGGGGTGTCCGGATGGCCGGACTATACCTTTAGCCGGACTCCTGGACTATGAAGATACAAGATTGAAGACTCCGTCCCGTGTCCGGAAGGGACTTTCCTTGGCGTGGAAGGCAAGCTTGGCGATACGGATATGTAGATCTCCTACCATTGTAACCGACTTGGTGTAACCCTAACCCTCTCCGGTGTCTATATAAACCAGAGGGTTTTAGTCCGTAGGACAACATATAGAACAACAATCATACCATAGGCTAGCTTCTAGGGTTTAGCCTCTCTGATATCATGGTAGATCTACTCTTGTACTACCCATATCATCAATATTAATCAAGCAGGATGTAGGGTTTTACCTCCATCAAGAGGGCCCGAACCTGGGTAAAACTTCGTGTCCCTTGCCTCCTGTTACCATCCTGCCTAGACGCACAGTTCGGGACCCCCTACCCGAGATCCGCCGGTTTTGACACTGACAGGGAGAGTGTGTCTACGTACCCTCGTAGACCGTAAGCGGAAGCGTTTCTCAACGCGGTTGATGTAGTCGAACTTCTTCGTGCTTCAACCGATCAAGTACCGAACGCACGTCATCTCCGCGTTCTGCACACGTTCAGCTCGGTGACGTCCCTCGCCTTCTTGATCCAGCAAGACGTCGAGGTAGTAGATGAGTTCCGTCAGCACGACGGTGTGGTGACGATGATGGTGAAGTGATCCTCGCAGGGCTTTGCCCCATGACCTCTCCCCTCTCTGTGACGGCCTCGATTCAATCGTACACTAATCATACACGCAAATGTGTACGATCAAGATCAAGGACTCACAGAAAGATATCACAACATAACACTAGACACAAATTAAAATAATACAAACTTTATATTACAAGTCAGGGGCCTCGAGGGATCGAATACACCAGAGTCAGCGGAAGCAACAGTGGAAGCAACAATATCTGAGTACGGACACAAGCTAAACAAGTCTGCATTAAGAAGGCTAGCACAAAAGCAACAACGATCAAAAAGGCCAGGCCTCCTGCCTGGGAGCCTCCTAACTACCCCAGGTCGGCGGCGGCCATCACGTATTAGTAGGCACCCTCGGGGTAGTAGTAGTCATCAGTGGTGTCGTCTGGCTCCTGGGATCCGTCATCTGGTCGCAACAATCGGGTATAGGGGTAAAAGAGGTAGCAAAGCAACCGTGAGTACTCATCCAAAGTACTCGCAAGACTTACATTAGATCTAAACTAAGTATGCACCTGTATCAAAGGAAATGGGTTGTATCTATGGACTAAACTGCAGGATGCCAAAAGAGAAGGGGAAAGCCTAGCCTATCGAATACTAGCATCTTCAAGAAGCTCCAAGCATCTTGCAGCATCAAAAGAGATAAGAGTGACATAAAGTAAAGTAGTAGCAGTGTTATCAACCTCGGCCAGAGATCCTTTCTCGACTCCCTGCGAGAAAGCAATCCCAGAGCCATACTATCCAGTTATCATCTCAAGTATCCAGTTCTAGTTGTATCGATCGGGATACAACTCCAAGTGTCCGTTACCGTAGGACAGCCTATCTATAGATGTTTTCTTCCCCGCAGGGGTGCACCAACTTACCCACCACGCTCGATTAACTCCGGCCGGACACACTGTCCTGGGTCATGCCCGGCCTCGGCCAAACAATACGCCGCAACCCGACCTAGGCTTGATAGAGAGGTCAGCATGTCGGACTAAACCTATGCCCCCAGGGGTCTTGGGCCATCGCCCCGGGAACTCCTGCATGTTGCGAGGCCGGCCGGTGAGCAGACCTAGCTACCTCCTTAAAAAGGTAGGAGCTTACCAGTCCAACCCGGCGCGCGCCGCTCAGTCGCTGACGTGACGTCTATTAAGCTTCGACTGATGCATACGACGCAGAACGCCGATACAGTGCCCACGTGTTGGTTAGTGCTATCAGGCCAGAGGCCCCTCGGATCAAATATCCAAACCGTTAGTGTGTTGGTAGTGCGGTCACGAGCAGAGACTCACGAAAGATGTGACCCCATCACCCCGTCTCGAGTACTTGCGGCAAGGGCTAAGAATGCCCGGCCACGCCACGTAAGTATCTCGCGGGCACCTTCCAGGTCTACCCGACTCCACATCACTTGCTATTAAGCTCGCGCGGGGACCCCTTAGGGCCGACCCGTCTTTAGTAACATGGTTCAGTGTAAAGTCATAGTAACCATAGTAACTGTGTGTCTAACACCAAGGGGAAAACCCGAGGAATCACCCCCGATGAATTCCACTCGATGTAATCATCAAGGTGAACGTAAGAGAATCCATGCTCGAGGTTCACACTTGAGGGGTTGCACGACAGAGCCGTATCGGAAGTGGTTAAGGAGGAAATCACCCTCAATGACCACGATCGGATAGCTACACTACAGAGATCTCATCAGAAGTGATGTATGAGGTTCCACCCTCGGCACTTGATGGTAACTCTGCAGAGTCGAGCAACAAAAGGGGAAAGTGATGTGCGGTGCCGGGGCCTAGTCTTCGATCCCGTTCATCGGGTCTTCGATGATGAAGCTGGGGCAACAAGGACAAGGTGGGGTCACTGATGGACCACTAACCAACCTATACTAAGCAGTTTAGAATAAGCAGGTAAGGTATGAAAGCAGGTAACAAAAACAACTATGCATCAGAGTAGGATCATACAGAAAGCAGTAGCAGTTCTACTGCAAGCATGAGAGGGAAAGAAATGGGCGATATC
>NC_041388.1:291578350-291579339 GCF_002162155.2 Triticum dicoccoides
GTTGCTTGTCTGGAAGCTCTGCTGAAAAAGAAGAATTGTTGTCGACAACGTAGTCGATCACAAGGGCGTCAGCATCGGTCTCGGTGTCTATCGGAGAGAAGAGGGGGAAGAAACAGTAAATATAGAGCAAACAGGAGCATAACAGAACAACAAGCAGAGCTAGACATGATCTAACGCGGTGCTACACGATACCGGTGAAGGGGGAGAACATCCGGGAATGTTTCCTTGGAGTTAGGCATTTTTGGACAGACGAACCGGAGGGGGAAGGTTGCATGTTCTCTATGCTAGGGATGCGTGGCAGACGAACGGGCTGCGTATTCGGATTCGTCTCATCGTTTTGAGCAACTTTCATGTATAAATTTTTTTCATCTGAGCTACGGATTATTTTCTATGACTTTTCAAAGTTTTAACAATATTCCGAAATTAATACTAACTCGAGAACAATGCTTAAATGCTAGAAGCACCCAACACAGTGTACAGAAAGTGTACACAGTGACTGACAGGTGGATCCAGGGGGTCCCTGTTGACCAGTCAATGTTAATTAACTAATTGCAGAATAAATAATTAGTTAATTAAGCTAATTAACTTCTTTAATTAATTAATTAACTATTTAATTTATTTATTTTTAACTCCTTTTTTTACAGGAATGGGGGGCGTGGGGCCCCGTTGTCAAAGGCCCATAGGACATAGCGGGCACAGGCTATCGGGCGGGGGCACGTGCGCTCGGGCGCTCGCCCAGAAGGGTCGTCGAGGCCATGGCCTCTGCCGATTGCGGCCCACGGGGCGAGGTCGTTGGCGATGGGGGAGTCACCAGACGGAGCCGCCGTGGGGGGGGGGGAGAAGCGGCGGCGGCAGCGTAGGGTGGCGTGCGAGGAATGAGGCGAGCGGCTGCGTGCAGAGGCACGGGCGTGGGGCGTGCTTGCGGCGGCAAAGGTGCAGCCCCGGCGCGGCGAGGGGAGGCAGCACCGCAGCAGCGGGGCGGGCGCGGC
>NC_041388.1:291579349-291597461 GCF_002162155.2 Triticum dicoccoides
GGGCGGCTGCAGCCAGCGGCGCAGGGGGCGGCGGGCAGTGGTGGTCGGAGGCGGGAAGGGTCGCGGCGGCGGGCAGAAGCGGGGCAGCGGCGCAAGATAGGCGCACGCCGCTGGAAGGGGAAGGCGGCCGCGCGGGGTAGTGGGGGCTGCGGGCAGCGGCCATGGGGAGCGGCGGCAGCCGCGTGGTCAGGCGCTAGGCGAGCAGCGGCAGGAGCAACAAGCCGTAGCGGGTAGAAGCAGAATAACAGCCGCAGCAGCAACGGGTAACGCGGGTGGGCGCGAGCGGCGGCGGTTGTAGGCAGCAGCTAGGAGCAGGGCCACAATAGCAGCTGGGCGCACAACAAACATCAACAAGGGACACGGGCGTGCGGGTGTGCGCGCAGGGCGCGACCAGAGGGGCACGGGCGCGGCGTTGTGAGCGCAGGGAATAGGGCGAGATGGGCCGTCGTGCGTGGCCGGAGCACGATCACGCCAGCGGCTATGTACGACTACCAAGGAGAGCACGGAGAGGAAGGGAGGATGCGGGGGCTCATTGCCGTTGCAGAGAAGGCCCGGAGACGACTTGAGTCAGCTGGAGTCGAGACGGCAGGTGGCGGTCCGAGGAGGATGATGGAGGTCGGGACGGTGTTGTGCATCCGCCTCAGCTCGCGTGGCTCAGCGGAGAGGGAGAGGGGGGTCGTGGCGAAGGCCTTGGGCTTGGCGACGAGGCTCAGCGAAGGCGGGCGGTGACGAGATGGCGACGGAGACGAGCGCGGTGGCTTCGGGCGTCCAAGGGCACGGCGTCAATGGCAAAAGGCGCCCAGGCGGAGTGGATCTGGCGAGAGAGTGGGGGGGGGGGAGGAGGCGAGGTGGATCTGGGAGTAGGAAAGGAATCAAGGGGACGAGGGGGAATCCTTATCCTCTCCCCAATGACGCCGGCGAGGTGGTCGGGGGCGACCCCTCCCCTGTAGAGACGCGACTGATGGAACAGGGGAGGTGGGCGCAGGGGCTGGGGGGCTGGTGGTGGCTAGCCCAGAGGGGTTAGGGGCCGGATGGCCCAGTTAGCCTGGGGTTTCCTTTTTATTTATTTTTTTGTTTTTTAAAATTAAACAACTATCCCATGTTTTATTCTTTTTAGAGCATTTATACGCATTATAAAAATGTGGTTTCTACATGACAAATATCCACGGATTATTTGCCACACCTCAAACATTTTAGTTTTCATGTTTGACAGAATTTGAATTTTGACTTTAAACTCGGTTTTGAATTTGAGTTCGAACTAAGATTTGGATCAAGTGAGGATTAGTAACAGTAATCGTGGTGATGTAGCATCATTAGCTGAGGATTACTGTAGCATAATTATCCGGGCGTCACAATTCTCCTCCACTACAAGAAATCTCGTCCCGATATTTAAGGTGTGATGTAAGGGGAAAATACTCGGGAAAGACGGGGCTCAACACAAGTTAGGTAACTGGGGGCTATCTTGCGAAGGTGGCATAGAGGCATCTCTCAATTTGAAATTCAAGAAAGTCATCGAGAGCAAGGCTAGAAGGTGCAATAAGAAGCTTCAAGCGGATGGACAATCATTCGATGTCTGAAAGAGAGTGTGAAAGGGGGGTCCAGAGCATCGAGAAAAAGTATTGCATCTGATACCAGAACAGATCACAAAAAGGTGGTTCGTGAACTACATACGAAGCCAAGTGTGAGGAACAATTTTAGAAGAAAGGAATGTATAGGAGAGTCAGGTTTCGATCCTGGGACCTATGGGTTATGGGCCCACCATGTGAGTTAAAAGTAGAAAGGCACTAACATTTTGCACGGCCATGATGGAAGGGTAGGTCAGAGGATAGCCTGTCAATTATGTTGGCAACAACGTTGGTACCAAGGGCGAGGGACGAAGAGAACCATTTTCTCGCTCGTTGAAACGAGGCGGACCAAAAGGCAAAGTTCTCGTCCATCGGTGGTTACCCGAATGTCATCAACAATAGTAACAGGGTCTTACTGACAGAGTTGGGCACCGAGGTGCTTACTTAAGCAGGGATTTATTACTGCTTAGATCATAAAATTTATAAAAGAGGTTAGTCAAACCAACGGAAAGGAAAATGTGTCTAGCAAACTCAACAGACGAATGGAAACGAAAATGTGTTTCACACAAGAATTGGGAGTATAACCTTCCCAAAGAAAAGTGGAGCATGATATACATGATAGGACATTAAGTGCAAAAGCATTTAAATAAGGGACGAGCGAAGAATTAGGATATTACCCATACAACGGTGTTTGGATAATAGATCAAGAAGCATTTAGTGTTTCACTTCAAATGTTCGTGTTGATATTCAGAATACCACAGTCATGCTTCGAGATAGCACTGATATGGTGTTTCAATTAAGGATTGGGTCTGTAGGTCATAAGAGATTCCAAGGATCATTTCCAAGATTATCTCCGAACGTAAGGTATAACCAAACAAAATTAGGTCTATGTTGGCAGGAAGTCAAGGACGTTGTCGATGATAACACAATCATCAAGGGGGGAGGATGGTATTTCTCATCATGAATTCGATTGATAGCCCGAGACAAGTCAGTAAATTGATGGGGATCACGGTAGATTTTGTCGAGGTACTATGAAGAGGCCATCGAACATCGATGACATCAAGCAAAAGGAATGATGAAGCGAAAGGTTATTGGAACCACGAATGTGACACAAGCTCGAAATCAAGCTTGTTGTTTGAGGTGAAATGATAAGATGAGGAAGATCGATGTAAGCTTAGCTCGTCGTCGAAAGTTGTGCTTCGGGAAGAAGGACCGGGTAGCACAGTTAAAATTAGCTCGATAATGATATAGCCGATCAGGCTAGGAATGATGTGATGGAGTATCATTCCGATGAGAATTCACAAGAGGTAGTGCAATGACACAATATCCTCGAGATAACAATGGGCAATACTCGAGGTAGATCAAAAATAGAGGTTGGACAGATGAAATGATCTGCAGAAGACAAGTATTTTAACTTGTCTGGGAAATGGAGTTAAGGAGAAACTATGGTCCGAACTGTTGGGGAATGTAGTAATTTCAAAAATTTCCTACGCACACGCAAGATCATGGTGATGCATAGCAACGAGAGGGGAGAGTGTGATCTACGTACCCTTGTAGACCGACAGCAGAAGCGTTAGCACAACACGGTTGATGTAGTCGTACGTCTTCATGGCCCGACCGATCAAGCACCGAAACTACGGCACCTCCGAGTTCTAGCACACGTTCAGCTCGATGACGATCCCCGGACTCCGATCCAGCAAAGTGTCGGGGAAGAGTTCCGTCAGCACGACGGCGTGGTGATGATCTTGATGTACTACCATCGCAGGGCTTCGCCGAAGCACCGCTACAATATTATCGAGGATTATGGTGGAAGGGGGCACCGCACACGGCTAAGAATATGATCACGTGGATCAACTTGTGTGTCTATGGGGTGCCCCCTGCCCCCATATATAAAGGAGTGGAGGAGGGGAGGGCCGGCCCTCTCTATGGTGCACCCTAGGGGAGTCCTACTCCCACCGGGACTAGGATTCCCCCTTTCCTAGTCCAACTAGGAGTCCTTCCATGTAGTAGGAGTAGGAGACAAGGAAGGGGAAGATGGAAGAGAAGGAAGGAGGGGGCGCAGCCCCTCTCCCTAGTCCAATTCAGACTAGGCCTTGGGGGGGGCGCGTGGCCTGCCTCTCCCTCTCCCCTAAAGCCCAATAAGGCCCATATACTTCTTCTCCCGTATTCCTGTAACTCCCCGGTACTCCGAAAAATACCCGAACCACTCGGAACCTTTTCGATGTCCGAATATAGTCGTCCAATATATCGATCTTTACGTCTCGACCATTTTGAGACTCCTCTTCATGTCCCCGATCTCATCCGGGACTCCGAACTCCTTCGGTACATCAAAACTCATAAACTCATAATATAACTATCATCCAAACCTTAAGCGTGCGGACCCTACGGGTTCGAGAACAATGTAGACATGACGAGACATGTGTCCGGTCAATAACCAATAGCGGAACCTGGATGCTCATATTGGCTCCTACATATTCTATGAAGATCTTTATCGGTCAGACCGCATAACAACATACGTTGTTCCCTTTGTCATCGGTATGTTACTTGCCCGAGATTCGATCTTCGGTATCTCAATACCTAGTTCAATCTCGTAACCGGCAAGTCTCTTTACTTGTTTCGTAATACATCATCTCGCAACTAACTCATTAGTTGCAATGCTTGCAAGGCTTAGGTGATGTGCATTACCGAGAGGGCCCAGAGATACCTCTCCGACAATCGGAGTGACAAATCCTAATCTCGAAATACGCCAACCCAACATGTACCTTTGGAGACACCTGTAGAGCTCCTTTATAATCACCCAGTTACGTTGTGACGTTTGGTAGCACACAAAGTGTTCCTCCGGTAAACGGGAGTTGCATAATCTCATAGTCATAGGAACATGTATACGTCATGAAGAAAGCAATAGCAACATACTAAACGATCGAGTGCTAAGCTAACGGACTGGGTCAAGTCAATCACATCATTCTCCTAATGATGTGATCCCGTTAATCAAATAACAACTCTTTGTCTATGGTTAGGAAACATAACCATCTTTGATTAACGAGCTAGTCAAGTAGAGGCATACTAGTGACACTCTGTTTGTCTATGTATTCACACATGTATTATGTTTCCGGTTAATACAATTCTAGCATGAATAATAAACGTTTATCATGAAATAAGGAAATAAATAATAACTTTATTATTACCTCTAGGGCATATTTCCTTCAGTCTCCCACTTGCACTAGAGTCAATAATCTAGTTCACATTGCCATGTGATTTAACACCAATAGTTCACATCATTATGTGACCAACACTCAAAGGGTTTACTAGAGTCAATAATCTAGTTCACATCGCTATGTGATTAACACCCAAAGAGTAGTAAGGTGTGATCATGTTTTTCCTGTGAGAGAAGTTTAGTCAACGGGTCTGCCATATTCAGATCCGTATGTATTTTGCAAATTTCTATGTCAACAATGCTCTCCATGGAGCTACTCTAGCTAATTGATCCCACTTTCAATATTCATCCAGATTGAGACTAAGAGTCATCCGGATCAGTGCCAAAACTTGTATCGACGTAACCCTTTTATGACGAACCTTTTGTCACCTCCATAATCGAGAAACATATCCTTATTCCACTAAGGATAATTTTGACCGCTGTCCAGTGATCTACTCCTAGATCACTATTGTACTCCCTTGCTTAACACAGTGTAGGGTATACAATAGATCTGGTACACAGCATGGCATACTTTATAGAACCTATGGCTGAGGCATAGGGAATGACTTTCATTCTCTTTCTATCTTCTGCCCTGGCCGGGCTTTGAGTCTTACTCAATTTCACACCTTGTAACACAGCCAAGAACTCTTTTCTTTGACTGTTCCATTTTGAACTACTTCAAAATATTGTCAAGGTATGTACTCATTGAAAAAACTTATCAAGCGTCTTGATCTATCTCTATAGATCTTGATGCTTAATATGTAAGCAGCTTCGCCGAGGTCTTTCTTTGAAAAACTTCTTTCAAACACTCCTTTATGCTTTGCAGAATAATTCTACATTATTTCCGATCAATAATATGCCATTCACATATACTTGTCAGAAATGCTGTAGTGCTCCCACTCACTTTCTTGTAAATACAGGCTTCACCACAAGTCTGTATAAAACTATATACTTTGATCATCTCATCAAAGTGCATATTCCAACTCCGAGATGCTTGCACCAGTCCACAGATGGATCGCTGGAGATTGCATATTTTGTTAACATTTTTAGGATTGAAAAAACCTTCTGGTTGCATCATATACAACTCTTCTTTAAGAAATCCATTAAGGAATGCAGCTTTGTTTATCCATTTGCCAGATTTCATAAAATGCGGCAATTGCTAACATGATTCGGATAGACTTAAGCATAGATACGAGTGAGAAACTCTCATCATAGTCAACATCTTGAACTTGTCGAAAACCTTTTTGCGACAATTCTAGCTTTGTAGATAGTAACACTACTACCAGCGTCCGTCTTACTCTTGAAGATCCATTTATTTTCAATTGCTTGCCGATCATCGGGCAAGTCAACCAAAGTCCATACTTTGTTTTCATACATGGATCCCATCTCAGATTTCATGGCTTCAAGCCATTTTGCGGAATCTGGGCTCACCATCGCTTCTTCATAGTTCATAGGTTCATCATGATCTAGTAGCATGATTTCCAGAACAGGATTACCGTATCACTCTGGTGCGGATCTCACTCTGGTTTACCTACGAGTTTTGGTAGTAACTTGATCTGAAGTTACATGATCATCATCATTAGCTTCCTCACTAATTGGTGTAGTAGTCACGGGAACAGATTTCTGTGATGAACTACTTTCCAATAAGGGAGCAGGTACAGTTACCTCATTAAGTTCTCCTTTCCTCCCACTCACTTCTTTCGAGAGAAACTCCTTCTCTGGAAAGGATCCATTCTCAGCAAAAAATAGCTTGCCTTCGGATCTGTGATAGAAGGTGTACCCAACATTTTCTTTTGAGTATCCTATGAAGACACACTTCTCCGATTTGGGTTTGAGCTTATCAGGTTGAAACTTTTTCACATAAGCATTGCAACCTCAAACTTTAAGAAACGACAGCTTAGGTTTCTTGCCAAACCATAGTTCATATGGTGTTGTCTCAATGGATTTAGATGGTGCCCTATTTAACGTGAATGCAACTATCTCTAATGCATAACCCCAAAACGATAGTGGTAGATCGGTAAGAGACATCATAGATCGCACCATATCTAATAAAGTGTGATTATGACGTTCGGACACACCATTACATTGTGGTGTTCCAGGTGGCGTGAGTAGTGAAACTATTTCACATTGTTTTAATTGAAGACCAAACTCGTAACTCAAATATTTGTCTCTGCGATCAGATCGTAGAAACCTTATTTTCTTGTCACAATGATTTTCCACTTCACCCTGAAATTATTTGAACTTTTCAAATGTTTCAGACTTATGTTTCATCAAGTAGATATACTCATATCTGCTCAAATCATCTGCGAAGGTCAGAAAATAACGATACCCGCTGCGAGCCTCAACACTCATTGGACTGCATACATCAGTATGTATTATTTCCAATCAAGTTTGTTGCTCGCTCCATTGTTCCGGAGAACAGAGTCTTAGTCATCTTGCCCATGAGGCATGGTTCGCAAGTACCAAGTGATTCATAATCAAGTGGTTCCAAAAGTCCATCAGTATGGAGTTTCTTCATGCGCTTTACACCGATATGACCTAAACGGCAGTGCCACAAATAAGTTGCACTATCATTATTAACTTTGCATCTTTTGGTTTCAATATTATGAATATGTGTAACACTACGATCGAGATCCAACGAACTATTTTCATTGGGTGTATGACCATCGAAGGTTTTATTCATGTAAACAGAACAACAATTATTCTCTGACTTTAATGAATAACCGTATTGCAATAAACATGATCAAATCATATTCATGCTCAACGCAAACACCAAATAACACTTATTTAGTTTCAACACTAATCCCGAAAGTATAGGGAGTGTGCGATGATGATCATATCAATCTTGGAACTACTTCCAACACACATCGTCACCTCACCCTTTACTAGTTTCTGTTTATTCTGCAACTCCTGTTTTGAGTTACTACTCTTAGCAACTGAACCAGTATCAAATGCCAAGGGGTTGCTATAAACACTAGTAAAGTACACATCAATAACACGTATATCCAATATACCTTTTTTTTTACCTTGCCATCCTTCTTATCCGCCAAATACTTGGGGCAGTTCCACTTCCAGTGACCAGTCCCTTTGCAGTAGAAGCACTTAGTCTCAGGCTTAGGATCAGACTTGGGCTTCTTCACTTGAGCAGCAACTTGCTTGCCATTCTTCTTGAAGTTCCCCTTCTTCCCTTTTCCCTTTTTCTTGAAACTAGTGGTCTTGTCAACCATCAACACTTGATGTTTTTCTTGATTTCTACCTTCGTCGATTTCAGCATCACGAAGAGCTTGGGAATTACTTTCGTCATCCCTTGCATATTATAGTTCATCACGAAGTTCTACTAACTTGGTGATGGTGACTAGAGAATTCTGTCAATCACTATCTTATCTAGAAGATTAACTCCCACTTGATTCAAGCGATTGTAGTACCCAGACAATCTGAGCACATGCTCACTGCTTGAGCGATTCTCCTCCATCTTTTAGTTATAGAACTTGTTGGAGACTTCGTATCTCTCAACTCGGGTATTTGCTTGAAATATTAACTTCAACTTCTTGGAACATCTCATATGGTCCATGACGTTCAAAACGTCTTTGAAGTCCCGATTCTAAGTCGTTAAGCATGGTGCACTAAACTATCAAGTAGTCATCATATTGAGCTAGCCAAACGTTTATAACGTCTGCATCTGCTCCTGCAATAGGTCTGTCACCTAGCGGTGCATCAAGAACATAATTCTTCTGTGCAGCAATGAGGATAAACCTCAGATCACGGATCCAATCCGCATCATTGCTACTAACATCTTTCAACACAATTTTCTCTAGGAACATATCAAAATAAACACAGGGAAGCAACAACGCGAGCTATTGATCTACAACATAATATGCAAAATACTACCAGGACTAAGTTCATGATAAATTTAAGTTCAATTTATCATATTACTTAAGAACTCCCACTTAGATAGACATCCCTCTAATCCTCTAAGTGATCACGTGATCCAAATCAACTAAACCATGTCCGATCATCACGTGAGATGGAGCAGTTTCATTGGTGAACATCACTATATTGATCATATCTACTATATGATTCACGCTCGACCTTTCGGTCTCCGTGTTCCGAGGCCATATCCGTATATGCTTGGCTCGTCAAGTATAACCTGAGTATTCCGCGTGTGCAACTGTTTTGCACCCGTTGTATTTGAACGTAGAGCCTATCACACCCGATCATCACGTGGTGTCTCAGCACGAAGAACTTTCGCAACGGTGCATACTCAGGGAGAACACTTCTTGATAATTAGTGAGAGGTCATCTTAAAATGCTACCGTCAAACAAAGCAAGATAAGATGCATAAATGATAAACATCACATGCAATCAATATAAGTGATATGATATGGCCATCATCATCTTGTGCTTGTGATCTCCATCTTTGAAGCATCGTCATGATCACCATCATCACCGACGCAACACCTTGATCACCATCGTAGCATCGTTGTCGTCTCGCCAATCTTATGCTTCCACGACTATCGCTACCGCTTAGTGATAAAGTAAAGCATTACAGCGCGATTGCATTGCATACAATAAAGCGACAACCATATGGCTCCTGCCAGTTGCCGATAACTTGGTTATAAAACATGATCATCTCATACAATAAAATTTAGCATCATGTCTTGACCATATCACATCACAACATGCCCTGCAAAAACAAGTTAGACGTCCTCTACTTTGTTGTTGCAAGTTTTACGTGGCTGCTACGGGCTTAAGTAAGAACCAATCTTACCTACGCATCAAAACCACAACGATAGTTTGTCAAGTTGGTGCTGTTTTAACCTTCGCAAGGACCGGGCGTAGCCACACTCGGTTCAACTAAATTTGGAGAAACCGACACCCGCTAGCCACCTTTGTGCAAAACACGTCGGGACAACCGGTCTCGCGTAAGCGTACGCGTAATGTCGGTCCGGGCCACTTCATCCAACAAAACCGCCGAACCAAAGTATGACATGCTGGTAAGCAGTATGACTTATATCGCCCACAACTCACTTGTGTTCTACTCGTGCATAACATCAACGCATAAAACCTAGGCTCTGATACCACTGTTGGGGAACGTAGTAATTTCAAAATTTTCCTACGCACACGCAAGATCATGGTGATGTATAGCAACGAGAGGGGAGAGTGTGATCTACGTACCCTTGTAGACCGACAGCGGAAGCGTTAGAACAACGCGGTTAATGTAGTCGTACGTCTTCACGGCCCGACCAATTAAGCACCGAAACTACGACACCTCCGAGTTCTAGCACACGTTCAGCTCGATGACGATCCCCGGACTCCGATCCAACAAAGTGTCGGGGAAGAGTTCCGTCAGCACGACGGCGTGGTGACGATCTTGATGTACTACCATCGCAGGGCTTCGCCTAAGCACCGCTACAATATTATCGAGGATTATGGTGGAAGGGGGCACCGCACACGGCTAAGAATATGATCGCGTGGATCAACTTGTGTGTCTATGGGGTGCCCCCTGCCCCCGTATATAAAGGAGTGGAGGAGGGGAGGGCTGGCCCTCTCTATGGTGCGCCCTAGGGGAGTCCTACTCCCACCGGGACTACGATTCCTCCTTTCCTAGTCCAACTAGGAGTCCTTCCATGTAGTAGGAGTAGGAGACAAGGAAGGGGAAGAGGGAAGAGAAGGAAGGAGGGGGCGCAGCCCCTCCCCCTAGTCCAATTCGGACTAGGCATTGGGGGGCGCGCGGCCTGCCTCTCCCTCTCCCCTAAAGCCCAATAAGGCCCATATACTTCTTCTCCCGTATTCCCGTAACTCCCCGGTACTCCGAAAAATACCCGAACCACTCGGAACCTTTCCGATGTCCGAATATAGTCGTCCAATATATCAATCTTTACGTCTCGACCATTTCGAGACTCCTCGTCATGTCCCCGATCTCATCCGAGACTCCGAACTCCTTCGGTACATCAAAAGTCATAAACTCATAATATAACTATCATCCAAACCTTAAGCGTGCGGACCCTACGGGTTTGAGAACAATGTAGACATGACGAGACATGTCTCCGGTCAATAACCAATAGCGGAACCTGGATGCTCATATTGGCTCCTACATATTCTATGAAGATCTTTATCGGTCAGACCGCATAACAACATACATTGTTCCCTTTGTCATCGGTATGTTACTTGCCCGAGATTCGATCTTCGGTATCTCAATACCTAGTTCAATCTCGTAACCGGCAAGTCTCTTTACTCGTTTCGTAATACATCATCTCGCAACTAACTCATTAGTTGCAATGCTTGCAAGGCTTAGGTGATGTGCATTACCGAGAGGGCCCAGAGATACCTCTCCGACAATCGGAGTGACAAATCCTAATCTCGAAATACGCCAACCCAACATGTACCTTTGGAGACACCTGTAGAGCTCCTTTATAATCACCCAGTTACGTTGTGACGTTTGGTAGCACACAAAGTGTTCCTCCGGTAAACGGGAGTTGCATAATCTCATAGTCATAGGAACATGTATACGTCATGAAGAAAGCAATAGCAACATACTAAACGATCGAGTGCTAAGCTAACGGACTGGGTCAAGTCAATCACATCATTCTCCTAATGATGTGATCCCGTTAATCAAATAACAACTCTTTGTCTATGGTTAGGAAACATAACCATCTTTGATTAACGAGCTAGTCAAGTAGAGGCATACTAGTGACACTCTGTTTGTCTATGTATTCACACATGTATTATGTTTCCGGTTAATACAATTCTAGCATGAATAATAAACATTTATCATGAAATAAGGAAATAAATAATAACTTTATTATTACCTCTAGGGCATATTTCCTTCATTCTCCCATCCTCGTCATGTCCCCGATCTCATCCGAGACTCCGAACTCCTTCGGTACATCAAAACTCATAAACTCATAATATAACTGTCATCGAAACCTTAAGCGTGCGGACCCTACGGGTTCGAGAACAATGTAGACATGACCGAGACACGTCTCCGGTCAATAACCAATAGCGGAACCTGGATGCTCATATTGGCTCCTACATATTCTACGAAGATCTTTATCGGTCAGACCGCATAACAACATACATTGTTCCCTTTGTCCTCGGTATGTTACTTGCCCGAGATTCGATCGTCGGTATCTCAATACCTAGTTCAATCTCGTTACCGGCAAGTCTCTTTACTCGTTTCGTAATACATCATCTCGCAACTAACTCATTAGTTGCAAGGCTTAGGTGACGTGCATTACCGAGAGGGCCCAAAGATACCTCTCCGACAATCGGAGTGACAAATCCTAATATCGAAATACGCCAACCCAACATGTACCTTCGGAGACACCTGTAGAGCTCCTTTATAATCACCCAGTTATGTTGTGACGTTTGTTTGCACACAAAGTGTTCCTCCGGTAAATGGGAGTTGCATAATCTCATAGTCATAGGAACATGTATAAGTCATGAAGAAAGCAATAGCAACATACTAAACGATCGAGTGCTAAGCTAACGGACTGGGTCAAGTCAATCACATCATTCTCCTAATTATGTGATCCCGTTAATCAAATAACAACTCTTTGTCCATGGTTAGGAAACATAACCATCTTTGATTAACGAGCTAGTCAAGTAGAGGCATACTAGTGACACTCTGTTTGTCTATGTATTCACACATGTATTATGTTTCCGGTTAATACAATTGTAGCATGAATAATAAACATTTATCATGAAATAAGGAAATAAATAATAACTTTATTATTGCCTCTAGGGCATATTTCCTTCAGGAACCACAGTTATGAATGATCAAAGCACTGATACAAGATGAACTTATAACAAGGGGTGATCATTTTTTACGAGCAACTTCCATGATAAGTTCTACATCGGGTCCATGGGCATGAACACAAAGGTTCAAGGTCGACTCCCACTTCTTAAATGCATAACCTTTCATTCACTCCTCGTTTTCGAAGAAATTGTAGTGCAGAAGATTTATCTGGCGAAGTACTAGAAGAGTAAGACTCATATATCTTTTGAGTTCACACGGATTAGGGAAGGCATAGGTTCAACCCGTAGGTGTATCTTAGGAACACCTTGTCGTGGTTCTAAGTCTGACAGTAGAATAGCGGGTAGGAATGTAGAGGCAAGATCCTAACTATGGAGGAGTTGTACACGTGAGTTTTACGAGTTCAGGCCCTTCTCGGAGGAAGTAACAGCACTACGTCTCGGAGCCCGGAGGCGGTCGACTGGATTATATGCGCGTGTGTTACAAAGGGTGCGAACCCTTGTCCCTGAGGAGGGGGTGGCTTATATAGAGTTCGCCAGCCCCTCCCGCCCTCAGTTACAAAGGGTTTAAGGTACATAAAGATGGGGACGTTACTGGTAACGCCTGCAATAAAGATACATAATGACCATTAAAGCTATGACTTAATTCCCGACCGTTGCTGTGATGGCCTGGCTTATTAGGGATGATAGACTACTCATATCAATAAGGAATTCCTTCTTTTTCGGGAGCCCATTCGGACAGAACTCCAAAGTTAAGCGTGCTCAGCTTGGAGTAGTGTCAGGATGGGTGACCGACCGGGAAGTTGCTCCCGGGTGTGCATGAGTGAGGACAAAGTGCGCAGAAAAGACTAGTATTGATCCGTGGGGCCAGTCTAGATCCCGCCAGGAGTAACGACCACCGGCGGGTGTGTCTGGGGCGTTACAAGTTCGTATCAGAGCCGACCCTCGCGGTTACACGGATGGTTGCAGACAGGTGCGTGGTCATGTTGTTCATGACGTTTGTGGCCCGTCGTGGGACACGACATGGCACATGTACTGGACTGGAAGCACAGACGTATGTGCCAAGAGGGAACGTTCCTGTGGCCCGACGAGGACGTCGGTTCCTCTGAGTGGGGGTGTATGTGATGGCCTGGCTTATTAGGGATGATAGACTACTCATATCAATAAGGAATTCCTTCTTTTCCGGGAGCCCATTCGGACAGAACTCCAAAGTTAAGCGTGCTCAGCTTGGAGTAGTGTCAAGATGGGTGACCGACCGGGAAGTTGCTCCCGGGTGTGCATGAGTGAGGACAAAGTGTGCAGAAAAGACTAGTATTGATCTGTGGGGCCAGTCTAGATCCTGCCAGGAGTAACGACCACCGGCGGGTGTGTCTGGGGCGTTACAAGTTGGTAAATATCTTACCGGTACAAGTTGGTAATCAGAGCCTTCCCCGACCTGAGGAGCCCCCACTGCTTGATCGTTTTTAGCAGCCGTTGTTGAGTCTAGAAAAAAAATGTTTTGAGTCATCTAGGAATTATATATCGGAGAGTTTAGGAATTCTTTTTACTCCCCAGTCCCTTCATCGCTCTGGTAAGGCATCCTGACGTAGAGTTTTGTCTCTTCTCTTCTCAAATTGCACTAAATTTTTTTTAGGATCACGCGGGTATCTTGGAATCGTTCCGATGGTTTTGTGACGAGAACATTGTTCTTGGTGCCTCCTATCTTTAGGGGTTGTGGCAGTGTCCCGGGGAGTTGAGCTCCGAGGTGTTGTCGTCACAATTTTATCGTTGCAGTTCTGGAATACCTGAGTTTTAGTACGCCGACATCGAAAATCTCTTTTATGCAGTTGTTGGTGAGATAACCTCGACGCCACCCAGTACTGGGGCGGGAGTTCAGGAGTATTGCCATAACTCGTATAACGGATGCTTTTCGAAGGTTGAGGTAAACGATTTCTGAAGGTTTCTTGGTTATGTGTTGAAGGATGGATACAACTGGATGTAGGATTTGCTAGCTTTGGGTGAGATATTATGCTTCCCCTGTATCCCCAACACCTGATTGCATAACCGGAAAATTTCGGGAGTTTATAAGTGGGAATTCAAGTAGCTCTTAGGATATCTTTCCGACAGATGTATGATATGAAATTGGGGTTCGACGTCTAGTGGTCCGCCTATCCACGGTCGGTTTTACAGTGGTCTCGCTGTGTCTTAAAGAGTCCTTGGCTATGCCGACTCGGGGATGCTTCGTATGTCATGTGAACTGCCTTGTACATGATGGTGATGTACGATCGAGTCCATGTAGGCCCCACCACGAAAACTTCGGACGAAATCTCTATCATATGTTTGTTCCGGCTTATTCTACAAGCCAATCCTTTGTTTTTTTGTTTTGAGTTGTGGTATTCGAGTTGCTTTGAAGTCGAATGTTGATTCCATATTTTTCCTAGGCGGTGTTCTCATACTCCTATGTGAATACTAAACCTTCATGATAATCGAGACTGTCATGTCAATCCTTTTCAACTGGTGTGCTTCTCTTCAAGTGGATCCGATCATTTCAACTTCCGCAAGATCAATTATCACTTCTTCTCAACGGTGTTTGTTTCATCCGTCTCCAAGTTGCCTTTATTTACCCGCCCACCCACCCTTTTTCCTCAAGGACTCGGATTTCTTAATCAAGCATCCTTTTATTCTTGTGAAGTCTCTTGATTCTTTTCTTTGAATGTTCTACCCGGTGGTTCACATGAAGATGCTCTTCTAGTTCGTCATTCCTCACTCATTTTTCATCTCTGGTGGTTTCAAGTCAAGCTTTGTTGATCATATCCTTTCCTTGTTTCAATGTTTTCTCATGCCGGTGCAATCCTTAATCATTCACCTCTCGCTATTCAATTGTTCCGGAGTGCTGAAGATATCTCAGAAGGATCGTCTAGTCATTCAAGATCCGTTAATCCTATTTTGAGGATGTTTATCTCATTCAAGCCTTTTAATTCAACCGGTGCAATCTCTCCTTCAAATCGTTCTGCGGTGTATCTTTTGAGTGGGCCCTAACCCACAGGTCTTTTCCCAGGATCTTACCTGACTCTTCCAATTTTCACCGGAGCTATTCTCAAAATCCTTTAAAGTTTGACGTAAGAATGAATTGTCATTAGTCATATGTCTTCCTCCAAGATCTTTCAAAGTCTTTTCATCATTGGTTCAACCTTGCTAATTTTCATCCCGGAGTATCTCAACTATTTGGTGGTGTTCCTCGTCGTCATTCTCTACATTTGAAGACCGAAGAAGAGTTTTCCCCTTGAATCTTGTTTTGTTCTATCAAAGATTCGTGGTTCTAGTTTAATGCCATCCTCTCATAATTGCTTTGATTGCGAGTAGTCTTTTCACCTATCCGGAGCTTTCATGAGTTGTTTCCATTTCTTTACTCCGGAGGCCATCTTCTCAGAATTGTTCATACTCAACTGTCAGTTATCATTCTCCTATCTTACCGGTACATCTTTCAAGTATTCTCTAATCATCTCGTAATCTCTTCGTTCTCATGGATCTAATTTCTCTCAGGCATCTTTGTTTATTTGCTAATTCTTCCCAGTGTTTCTCTATCTTTTCTTCGTTCATTTCCAATTAATCCGATGGTTCGTTTAAGATCTTTTCCTTGGTTATCATATCAATTCATTCGTTGTTTCGATTCCACCGGTGTTTCGTTGAAGACCTTCTCAAGTTGGTGCAATATCTATCTTAATCCTTTCTTCGAGAATAAGTAGTATGCCAAATCCCTTGTTTGTCATCAATTTAAATTGGTGAAGGATACGCATAACGTAATCCTTATTCTTGTTCATCCAAGTGATTAATTCCTTATTCCGGAGGTGCATCAACTTCTTGATTCCAATTGTGTTCAACGTTTTCTTTTCCCGGAGTTTCAAGATCTCTCATTTATCTCGTCGCAAGCTTCATCTAATCATTGCAAGGCTTCAATCTTATTATTTTCATCATTCAATTATTTTGGATCATCCTTTTGTTACCAGAGTTCTTCAGGGAGGCTCGACATGGTGTTTCATAAAGGAATTAATTCCTTCTCGAAGTGTTCATCGAGATTCTTTTCTAAGAAACTCAAGCTTTCATCATCTTGCTATCTGGAGTGCAATTCTTTCTTCCGTATTATTGGAGGTGGTATTATGTCATTCTTGATAATTGAGTTCATGTTTTCATGATTCACATGTTGTCAAGAATGAGATATTTTAAACCCATCAATCTCGTCATTGGAGTTATCTTGGGCTATATTTCACCTAAAGCCTTCCCTAAGGATCATTGCTAATTGTGGTGCTCATAAATGATCCAATTTCTTCATTTATCCTTTCTGGTGCGATATAGTTTCTCGTCTCCTGGTTGATACCAATCCAATTCTTTTTCCTGTGAGTGGCAGGTTGTCACCTCATAATTTGAGATGTATTCCATAATACCATATCAAGTTTATTATTTTCGTTGTTGGTTTTCCAACAACTCCGTTCTAGCATTTGTTGTAAGCGTGCTCTCTCAAGACCTTGTTTCCCTTCGTTCACTCCATTCCATTCTTACTTTTGTTCCGGAGGCATTGTGATGTTCATCTTTTCAACCCATCATCTCATTTTGTCAAAGATCATGTTCTTTCCATGCCTATCCTTTAGACCGGAGTGTTGTGCCCTTTTTGCTCAAGTTCTTTTCGCCTTATCAAGTCTTGCATAACTTCTCCACCGGAGTGCTGCTCGAAGTTGTTCTTCCTTGTCCCTCTTTTCTAACGGAGTGTTTTCAACTTCGTTCATCTCCGTTGTATTTTTTTCTTTCAATTTGTTTAACTTTTGCAAGGTTCTTTGGTTTCACTCATTGGTCAAAGGAGCAACTTAGTTTTACCTCTTCTCTTTCTCTTTCGTTTTCCCTCCGGTGCCATTCTAGATCTCGGGACGAGATCCTCTCGTAGTGGTGGAGTGTTGTGACGCCCCGAGACCAATGTGCCACGTGTCTTCCTGTTATTCGCTATTGTTGCCATGTCATTGCTTGCGTGCCATGCATTGCATATCATGTCATCATGTGCATTTCATTTGCATACATGTTCGTTTCATGCATCCGAGCATTTTCCCCGTTGTCCGTTTTGCAATCCGGCGCTCCTATGTCACCCGGTGTCCCTTTCTACCTCTTTTCGTGTGCGGGTATTAAACATTTCCGGATTGGACCGAGATTTGCCAAGCGGCCTTGGTTTACTACCGGTAGACCGCCTGTCAAGTTTCGTACCAATTGGACTTCGTTTGATGCTCCAACGGTTAACCGAGGGACCGAAAAGGCCTCGTGTGTGTTGCAGCCCAACACCCTTCCAATTTGGCCCAAAACCCACCAAAACCCTCTCCATCATCTAGAGTGTTCGATCACGATCACGTGGCCGAAAACTGCACCTCATTTGGACTCTCCTAGCTCCCTCTACCTATAAATATGTGCAACCCTTCCCAAATTTGCGGTCTAACCCTAGCCTTCCCCTACCTCGCGCCACCGAACAAAAATCCCCGCCGCCGGACATGTCCGCCCTCCATCTCCCTCCGCCCAATGGCGAGCCGCCACGTCAGCAGGCCGCCATCCTCGTCCAACCGACCGCCGCCACGCGTCCCGGCGCC
>NC_041388.1:291597801-291604581 GCF_002162155.2 Triticum dicoccoides
CTTCGGCCGCCGTCATGCGCCGCCGCGACCCTTCGCCACCACGCCTCGCCTTCTTCCCGCCGGAGCCGCCCTTCGCCGGCGTGGCCCCCCCGCCGCCGCCATGCGCCCCGCCGCCGCCTTGGGTCGCCGGGTCCGCCCCCGGTGCAACTCCAGCGAGCCCCGCGTCCTCCTCCACCGCGCTCCGGCGAGGTCTCCTCCAAGTCCGGCCATCTCCATCGTCTCCGGCGAGGTCCCGTGGATCGGGACCAGATCCACCAATCCCCTGATCCAAACGCCCCGTCCAGATCCGGATCCCTCCGTCCCGCACGTCTCCGTCCCGGGTTGACTTTCTCGGAGAGGTCTATATTTCACTAAGTCCCCGAAATTACCAGATTCATATGCCCATGGTCATCATGTCGTAACTTTGCATCCGTAGCTCCGTTTTGGGCTTGTAGCATATCGAAATGTTCGCCTCAGAGAGCACATCATTTCATCTCATTGCATCATTTTCATTTGAGTTCATCTTGATGCCCGAAATGCTGTTGGAAGAGTGCTATTTGAGATAGTTGCCAGATCTGCTGCTCCAGTTAGCTATTTGTCATTTTTGCCATGATTAATGTGTGCATGATATGCCCCTGAGCTCTACATATGTTTTGTTATATGCTTTGCCATCTTTCCAGAGGTGCAAACCATGTATTTTTGTGACATGTGTGGTGACTAGCACAAGCTTGCAAAGTGGTGCATTCGTTAATGCTGATTTCAGGGACTTAGCAATTCCACTAAGTCCTTGATCTGTTTTTATCAATATGCCATATGTTCAGGTTGTTTCCTAGTGATCCGTGCCTCTTTTGAGGATGATCAGTAAGGATTATTTGTTAATCTTGTGATGCTCTATCCATCCATGTCTTTGTTTGCAATTATGGAGCACCCTAACTTGAGTCAATCGAGCTCTACTTTTGCTATTTCGTGAATCTGGGCAGATTGTCTACTTGTTAGCGATTTTGCCGAGGATGTTGAAGTTGATCCGTGCATGCTATGTTGTTGTTCTTGCCATGTCTAGCTTGTATAACATGTATTCTTGATGGGTGTATGCTTAGATTGTCATGACATGCTCTGTAGTGAGTGCATGGAGCTCGTAAACATGCCTACTTGATATCTGATTTGCATGCTCCAGTTTTTCACTAAGTCTGTGATCTGATTATGTCTTTGCCATGTTCACATACTTGCAAATGTATTTTCGGATCCCTTTTGGCTCAAGGTCACTAAGGGACTTTTGTTAAGCTCTTTGAGTAGCTCCATTCCATGCCTTGCTTTGCCATGTTAAGTTCCTGTAGCATATAGTTTTCTTGCTCCAAAGTGTGCTACCTGATCTGAAATTCCAGGCTTGTGTTAATTTCACTAAGTCTGAAATCTGTTTACCGTTTGCACTTTTGCCATGCTTGTTTGAACCTGTTAATGGATGAATTGGCCGTAGCTGAGTGTTCATCTTTTGTTAAGCATCATGAGTGGATCCCTGCCATGTATTTTTATGCCATGTTTGGGTGCTGTAGCATGTTCATCTTGTTGCATTTAGATGGCTACTTGTTGTAAATCGTAGACCGGTGCCATATTTGAATTGCTTGCCATTTCCAAACCGTAACTCCGATTCTGGTGATCTTTATATCGTTTTCAAGCGATTTCATTTAATTTTCCAGTGGCACACTTGGATTTCCAAGTTGAGGCCAGGTTCCATCTTTCCTTTGCAAATCATGCATATGCATCGCATACCGCATCCCGCATATCATACCATGTTCATGTGTTGGTTGTTTACTATGTTGTGTGCTTCTTTTCGGTGTTTGCTTCTTTGGGTTGGTTCCGGTAACGTAGCATTTGTGAGGACCCGTTCGTCTACGTCCGTTTGACTTCTTCATGGACTCATTCTTCTTCCTTGCGGGATTTCAGGCAAGATGATCATACCCTCGAAATCACTTCTATCTTTGCTTGCTTAGTTGCTCGCTCTTTTGCTATGCCTATGCTGCGATACCTACCACTTACTTATCATGCCTCCAATATTGTTGAACCAAGCCTCTAACCCACCTTGTCCTAGCAAACCGTTGTCTGGCTATGTTACCGCTTTGCTCAGCCCCTCTTATAACGTTGTTAGTTGCAGGTGAAGATTGAAGTTTGTTCCTTGTTGGAACATGGAGATGTTGTTCCTTGTTGGAACATGTTTACTTGTTGGGATATCACAATATCTCTTATTTAATTAATGCATCTATATACTTGGTAAAGGGTGGAAGGCTCGGCCTTATGCCTGGTGTTTTGTTCCACTCTTGCCGCCCTAGTTTTCCGTCATATCGGTGTTATGTTCCCGGATTTTGCGTTCCTTACGCGGTTGGGTATAATGGGAACCCCTTGACAGTTTGCCTTGAATAAAACTCCTCCAGCAAGGCCCAACATTGGTTTTACCATTCGCCACCTAGCCTTTTCTTTCCCTTGAGTCGGCCGACTCAAGGGTCATCTTTATTTAAACCCCCGGGCCAGTGCTCCTCTGAGTGTTGGTCCACCTTGTCAGCCGCCGGTGGCCACCAGGGGCAACTCTGGGCTGGCCTACCGGAAGTTTGGACAATCCGCTGTGCCCTGAGAACAAGATATGTGCAGCTCCTATAGGGATTTGTCGGCACATTCGGGTGGCTTTGCTGCATTGTTTTACCATTGTCGAAATGTCTTGTAACCGGGATTCCGAGTCTGATCGGGTCTTCCTGCTAGAAGGAATATCCTTCGTT
This sequence comes from Triticum dicoccoides, assembly GCF_002162155.2. Lineage (NCBI taxonomy): Eukaryota > Viridiplantae > Streptophyta > Magnoliopsida > Poales > Poaceae > Triticum > Triticum dicoccoides. Next base: position 291,600,546 of record NC_041388.1, read on the forward strand.
GACCGTGAGAGCTTGTGATGGGCTAAGTTGGGACACCCCTGCAAGGATTTGAAATTTCGAAAGCTGTGCCCGCGGTTATGGGCAGATGGGAATTTGTTAACGTCCGGTTGTAGAAAACCTGAAGTTGACCTTAATTAAAATACATCAACCGCGTGTGTAACCGTGATGGTCTCTTCTCGGTGGAGTCCGAGAAGTGAACACGGTGTTGGAGTAATGCTTGATGTAGGTTGTTCTAGGATCACTTCTTGATCATAGTTGTTCGACCGTGCTTTGCCTTCTCTTCTCGCTCTCTTTTGCGTATGTTAGCCACCATATATGCTAGTCGCTTGCTGCAGCTCCACCTCATACCTTTTACCCTTCCTATAAGCTTAAATAGTCTTGATCGCGAGGGTGTGAGATTGCTGAGTCCCCGTGACTCACAGATACTTCCAAAACCAGTTTGCAGGTGCCGATGAAACCGTGTAGATGACGCAACCAAGCTCAAGGAAGATCTTGGTCTTTATGTTGTTCCGTTTTCCAGTTGATCAGTAGTGGAGCCCAGTCGGGACGATCGGGGATCTGTGTAGCATTTGGGGTAGTCTTATTTTATTTTGGTTCCGTAGTCGGACCTTGTTTGTATCTGGATGATGCAATGCTTTGTTTCATGTATTTGTGTGAAGTGGCGATTGTAAGCCAACTATGTATCTCTTTCCCTTATGTATTACATGGGTTGTGTGAAGATTACCTCACTTGCGACATTGCTTTCAATGCGGTTATGCCTCTAAGTCATGCTTCAACACGTGGGAGATATAGCCGCATCGAGGGCGTTACAGTTGCAGAGTGGAGTGGCTCTAGATCTTCTGGTAGTCGAGTGATTGTCCATACGGTCGAGTGTCTTCAAGACTGTCGAGTGGAACATAGCTTCATGGTCGAGTGGATGATGATTTTTCTTTGAATGCTTCTGATTCCTTTAGAGATGTCCTTGGGAAGGGTATCTTGGACAGATCCATGACCCTACCCTAGGTACATAGCTTCATCACACCTACCACTAACTTCCAGAGCATATAACATAAACTCAATAGCAGAGCATGGTTGACAATAAGCAGAGGATACAATTTACTGAAGGCAATATGTATCAGGGGAAGAGCGCATGAGATTTTGAATATGAAGGACATTGCTGGATAATAATCCAACAAAGGATTTAGCGGTCCTCAATGGATCTGATGTGAGTATCAGTACTCAATCAGAAGAGGGAAAAATGCAAAGGCATTAGATTATAGAAACAACTGAATAATTCAACGTTCAAGTTGAAGGGAACTAGGTGGACAATCATTACAACATGATTGGCCGAGATCCAACTCATGTCTAGAATGACGTATGAGCAGGAAGGTCAAATTTCAGGGTTCGACTGATGATTGCAAGCAATAGCAACATAAAGAACTAATAGGCTCATGATGACAAGGACAAATGATGTTAATGAATATTGCTAGACATATGTATTTAACCATAATACATGCAGATAAGACTTTCGAGAGCACTAGGCTGGAGAGGATCTTTGGGAGATCGAATTGCATTCGAAGAATTTTGTGAGACATAAGATCAACTGGGGATGAACGAATCCCCGATAAGTGTGAGGAATTTTTCTTAGGGTTATTCAGGCGGAAAAGAGCTGCAAGGCAGTTGGAAAAAGGATTCTAGAAAGTCGAAGAATACTTTCGGGTATCTTGTAATAACAATAACAACTAGGGATGGAAGTAAGAACAGCGAGGGTACGCAGTTATCCATAAGGATTCAACAGTGTTAAGGAATTGCAAAAGAAATGAACACAAGTTCTCGGGAGTAGCGGAGAGTATCTCCGAATTCTTCTGGTGAAGCAGGCAACCATCTGGAATGAAGGGGCTCTCCGGGGAAAGTTGTTACGAGAACCTAATATAGTTAGTAAATTCATTTAACCCTGAATAGAAGAAGAACAATCCCAAAGTATAGACAAGGAATAAAAGATACTAATACCACCCAATGGCGACATGGGCCCGTAAGCCACACAACCAAGTTAGTAAAACAATTTTGGATAACTAGACTCAACTTCGGCCAAGGAGTTGGAAAGGGGGATCCTACAAGCAGTCGGCTCTGATACCAACTTGTGACGCCCTCGATTCAATCGTACACTAATCATACACGCAAATTTGTACGATCAAGATCAAGGACTCACGGGAAGATATCACAACACAACTCTAGACACAAATTAAGATAATACAAGCTTTATATTACAAGCCAGGGGCCTCGAGGGCTCGAATACACCAGAGTCAGCGGAAGCAACAATATCTGAGTACAAACATAAGTTAAACAAGTCTGCTTTAAGAAGGCTAGCACAAAAGCAACACGATCAAAAAGGCAAGGCCTCCTGCTTGGGAGCCTCCTAACTAGTCCAGGTCGTCAGCGGCCATCACGTAGTAGTAGGCACCCTCGGGGTAGTAGTAGTCATCAGTGGTGTCGTCTGGCTCCTGGGATCCGTCATCTGGTCGCAACAATTGAGTATAGGGGAAAAAGAGGTAGCAAAGCAACCGTGAGTACTCAGCCAAAGTACTTGCAAGACTTACATCAGATCTAAACTAAGTATTCATTTGTATCAAAGGAAATGGGATGTATCTGTGGACTAAACTGCAGGATGCCAAAAGAGAAGGGGAAAGCCTAGCCTATCGAAGACTAGCATCTTCAAGAAGCTCCAAGCATCTTGCAGCACCAGAAGAGATAAGAGTGACATAAAGTAACGTAGTAGCAGTGTTATCAACCTCGGCCAGAGATCCTTTCTCGACTCCCTGCGAGAAAGCAATCCCAGAGCCATACTATCCAGTTATCACCTCAAGTATCCAGTTCTAGCTGTATCGATCGGGATACAACTCCAAGTGTCCGTTACCGTAGGACAGACTATCGATAGATGTTTTCTTCCCTGCAGGGGGTGCACCAACTTACCCACCACGCTTGATTAACTCCGGCCGGACACACTTTCCTGGGTCATGCCCAGCCTCGGCCAAACAATACGCCGCAACCCGACCTAGGCTTGATAGAGAGGTCAGCACGTCCGACTAAACCTATGCCCAGGGGTCTTGGGCCATCGCCCTAGGAACTCCTGCACGTTGCGTGGGCGGCGGTGAGCAGACCTAGCTACCTCCTTAAAAAGGCAGGAGCTTACCAGTCCAACCCGCCGATGCATACGATGCAGAACGCCCATACAATGCCCACGTGATGGTTAGTGCTATCAGGCCAGAGGCCCCTCGGATCAAATATCCAAACCATTAGTGTGTTGGTAGTGCGGTCATGAGCAGAGACTCACGAAAGATGTGACCCCGCCGCCCCGTCTCGAGTACTTGCGGCAAGGGCTAAGAATGCCCGACCACGCCTCGTAATTATCTCGCGGGCACCTTCCAGGTCAACCCGACTCCATATCACTCGCTATTAAGCTCGCACGGGTACCCCTCAGGGCCGACCCGTCTTTTGTAACATGGTTCACTGTAAAGTCATAGTAACCATAGTAACTGTGTGTCTAACACCAAGGGGAAAACCCGAAGAATCACCCCGGTGAATTCCACTCGATGTAATCATCAAGGTGAATGTAAGAGGATCCACCCTTGAGGTTCACACTTGAGGGGTTGCACGACAGAGCCATATCGGAAGTGGTTAAGGAGGAAATCACCCTCGATGACCACGACTGGACATCTACACTATAGAGATCTCGTCAGAAGTGATGTATGAGGTTCCACCCTCGGCACTCGATGGTAACTCTGCAGAGTCGAGCAACAAAAGGGGAAAGTGATGTGCGGTGTCGGGGCCTGGTCTTCGATCCCGTTGATTGGGTCTTTGATGATGAAGCAGGGGCAACAAGGACAAGGTGGGGGGTCACTGATGGACCACTAACCAACCTATACTAAGCAGTTTAGAATAAGCAGGTAAGGTATGAAAGCAGGTAACAAAAACAGGCTATGCATCAGAGTAGGATCATACAGAAAGCAGTAGCAGTTCTAATGCAAGCATGAGAGGGAAAGAAATGGGCTATATCGGA
>NC_041388.1:291604824-291606487 GCF_002162155.2 Triticum dicoccoides
GTTGCTTGCCTGGAAGCTCTGCTGAAAAAGAAGAAGTGTTGTCAACGACGTAGTCGATCACAAGGGTGTCAGCATCGGTCTCGGGGTTTATCGGAGAGAATATGGGGGAAGAAACAGTAAATATAGAGCAAATAGGGGCATAACAGAACAACATCCAGAGATAGACGTGATCTAACACGGTGCGACACAATACCGGTGAAGGGGGAGAACATCCGGGAATGTTTCCCTGGAGTTAGGCATTTTTAGACAAACGAACCAGAGGGGGAAAGTTGCATGTTCGCTATGCTAGGGATGCATGGCAGACGAACGGGCTGCGTATTCGGATTCGTCTCGTCGTTTTGAGCAACTTTCATGTATAAAACTTTTTCATCCGATCTATGGATTATTTTCTATGATTTTTGAAAGTTTTAACAATATTCTGAAATTAATACTACCTCAAAAACAATGCTTAAATGCTAGAAGCACCCAACACAGTGTACACAAAAGTGTACACAGTGACTGACAGGTGGGTCCAGGGGGTCCCTGTTGACCAGTCAACATTTGACTGGTCAACAGGGATGGGCCCCCTATCATAGGCTCATTTAACTAATTACAGAATAAATAATTAGTTAATTAACTTTTTTAATTAATTCATTAACTATTTAATTAATTAATTAATTTATTTTTAACTCCTTTTTTTACTGGAAAGGGGGTGTGGGGCCCCGCTGTCAAAGGCCCATAGGCCATAGCGGGCCAGGCTATCGGGCGGGGGCACGTGCGCTCGGGCGCTTGCCCAGCAGGGTCGTCGAGGCCATGGCCTCCGCCGATTGTGGCCACCGGGGCGAGGTCGCCGGCGATGGGGGAGTCGTCAGACGGAGCCGCCGGGGGGGAGCGGTGGCGATGGCAGTGTAGGGCGGCGTGCGGGGAACGAGGCGAGTGGCTGCGTGCAAAGGCACGGGCGTGGGGCGCGCGTGCGGTGGTGAAGGCGCAGCCCCGGCGCGGCGAGGGGAGGCATCACCGCAGCAGCGGGGCGGGCGCGCTGTGGGGCTTTTGCCGACGGTAGCGGGCGGCTGCGGTCAGCGGCACAAGGGCGGGAGTGGTGGTCGGAGGCGGGAAGGGTCGCAGTGGCGGGCAGAAGCGGGGGAACGGCGCAAGAAAGGCGCGCGCCGGTGGAAGGGGGAGGCGGCCGGCGGCCGCGCGGTCAGGCGCAAGGCGAACAGCGGCAGGAGCAGCAAGCCATAGCGGGTAGCAGCAGAACAACAACCGCGACAGCAACGGGTAACGCCGGTGGGCGCGAGCGGCGGCGGTTTGCAGGCAGCAGGCGAGGAGCAGGGGCGCAGCAGCAGCTGGGCGCACAACAAACAAGAACAAGGGACACGGGCGTGCGGGTGTGCGCGCAGGGCGCGACCAGAGGGGCACGGGCGCGGCGTTGTGAGCGCGGGGAACGGGGCGAGATGGGCCATCGGGCGTGGCCGATGCACAATCACGATGACAACTATGTACGACTACCAAGGAGAGCACGGAGAGGAAGGATGCGAGGGTTCACTGCCATTGTAGAGAAGGCCCGGAGACGACTTGAGTCAGCTGGAGTTGACGACGGCAGGTGGCGGCCCGAGGAGGATGATGGAGGTCGGGGCGGTGATGTGCGGCCGTCTCAGCTCGCGTGGCTCGGCAGAGAGGGAGA
>NC_041388.1:291606970-291788274 GCF_002162155.2 Triticum dicoccoides
GGCAAAGCCCTTGGGCTCGTCGACGAGGCTCAGCGGAGGCGGTCGGTGACGAGATGGCGACGGAGACGAGCGCGGTGGCTTCGGGTGTCCAAGGGCGCGACGTCAATGGCAACAGGCGCCCAGGCGGAGCGGATCTTGCGAGAGAGTGGGGGGGAAGGAGGCGAGGTGGATCTGGGAGCAGGAGAGGAATCGAGGGGATGAGGGGAGTCCTTATCCTCTCCCCGGCGGCGCCGACGATGTGGTCGGGGGCGACCCCTCCCCTGTAGCGACGTGGCCGGTGGAACAGGGGAGATGGGCGCATGGGCTGGTGGGCCGGTGGTGGCCAGCCCAGGGGGTTAGGGGCCGGATGGCCCAGTTAGCCTGGGGTTTTCTTTTTATTTATTTATTTGTTTTTTAAAATTAAACAACTAGCCCATGCTTTATTTTTTAGAGCATTTAAACACATTATAAAAATGTGGTTTCAACATGACAAATATTCAGGGATTATTTTCCACACCTCAAACATTTTAGTTTTCATGTTTGACAGAATTTGAATTTTGACTTTAAACTCGGATTTGAATTTGAGTTCGAACTAAGATTTGGATCAAGCGAGGATTAGTGACAGTAATCGTGGTGATGTAGCATCATTAGCTGAGGATTACTGTAGCTTAATTATCTGGGCGTCACACTCTCCCTCCCACCTATATATATGAGGAGGGGGCGCCTAGCACACTGATATGTCTCCAACGTATCTATAATTTTTTATTGTTCCATGCTATTATATTATCTTTTTGGATGTTTTATATGCATTAATATGCTATTTTATATTATTTTGGGACTAACCTATTAACCTAGAGCCCAGTGCCCGTTTTTGTTTTTTTCCTTGTTTCTGAGTTCCGCAAAAAAGGAGTACCAAATGGAGTCCAAACGAATGAAACCTTTGCGATGATTTTTCTTGGACCAGAAGACACCCAGGAGACTTGGAGATGAAGTTGGAGGAGCCACGAAGTGGTCACAAGGACGGAGGGTGCACCCCCACCCTTGTGGGCCTCCCGTGACTCTCCTGACCTAATTCTTTCGCCTATATATTCACATATATTCCCAAACCACTAGAGGCATCCACGAACAACACTTTTCCACCGCCGCAACCTTCTATACCCGTGAGATCCCATCTAGGGACCTTTTCCGGCACCCTGCCGGAGGGGGGTTTGATCCCAGATGGCTTCTACATCAACTCTATTGCCCTTCTGATGAAGCATGAGTAGTCTACCTCAGACTTACGGGTCCATAGCTAGTAGCTAGATGGCTTCTTCTGTCTCTTTGATTCTCATGTTCTCCTCGATATTCCTGGAGATCTATCTGATGTAATATTCTTTTGCGGTGTGTTTGCCGAGATCCGATGAATAGTGGATTTATGATCAACTTATCTATGAATATTATTTGAATCTTCTCTGTATTATTTTATGCATGATTTGATATCTTTGTAATTCTCTTCGAACTATCGGTTTGGTTTGGCCAACTAGATTGGTTTTTCTTGCAATGGGAGAAATCCTTAGCTTTGGGTTCAATCTTGCGGTGTCCTTTCCCAGTGAGAGTAGGGGCAGCAAGGCACGTATTGTATTGATCGAGGATAAAAAGATGGGGTTTTCATCATATTGCTTGAGTTAATTCCTCTACATCATGTCATCTTACTTAATGCGTTACTCTGTTCTTCATGAACTTAATACTCTAGATGCAGGCAGGAATCGGTCGATGTGTGGAGTAATAGTAGTAGATGCAGAATCATTTTGGTCTATTTGACACAGACGTGATGCCTATATTCATGATCATTGCCTTAGATATCGTCATAACTTCGCGCTATCAATTGCTCGACAGTAATTTGTTCACCCACCGTATTATTTGCTATCTTGAGAGAAGCCTCTAGTGAAACCTATGGCCCTCGGGTCTATTTTCCATCATATAAGTTTCTATTTTCCATCATATAAGTTTCTGATCTACAATATTAGTTTCCGATCTACTATTTTTGCAATCTTTTTTCGATCTATAAACCAAAAATACCAAAAATATTTACTTTACCATTCATCTATCTCTATCAGATCTCATTTTTGCAAGTAACCATGAAGGGATTGACAACCCCTTTATCGCGTTGGGTGCAAGTTGTTTGATTGTTTGTGTAGGTATTAGGTGATTTGTGTGTTGTCTCCTATTGGATTGATACCTTGGTTCTCTAAATAAGGGAAATACTTATCTCTACTTTGCCGCATCACCCTTTCCTCTTCAAGGGAAAACCAACGCAAGCTCAAGAAGTAGCAGGAAGAATTTCTAGTGCCGTTGCCGAGGAGATCTATGCCAAGTAAAGACATACCAAGTACCCATCATAAAATCTGATCTCTTGCATTACATTATTCGCCATTTGCCTCTCGTTTTCCTCTCCCCCACTTCTAAAACAATTTCTGAAAAGATTTGCCATTTCTTCGCCCCTCTTTCGTTCGTCTTCTTCGTTTCCTTTTTGAGTTCTCGTGTGTTGGATTGCTTGCGTTGTCATGATGGCTCAAGAGAATACAAAATTGTGTGATTTTTCCAACACTAATAACAATGATTTTATAAGTACTCTGATTGCTCCCGCCACTAGTGCGGAATCTTATGAAATTAATGCTGCTTTGCTGAACCTTGTTATGAAAGATCAATTTTCCGGCCTTCCTAGTGAAGATGCCGCATCCCATCTTAATAATTTCATTGAGTTGTGTGATATGCTTAAGAAAAAATGTGGATAATGATATTGTTAAATTGAAGCTATTCCCGTTCTCACTTCGAGATTGTGCTGAAACTTGGTTTTCATCTTTGCCTAAAAATAGTATTGATTCATGGAATAAGTGTAAAGATGCTTTTATTTCCAAGTATTTTCCTCCCACTAAGATCATCTTCCCTAGGAGCGATATTATGAATTTTAAGCAACTTGATCATGAACATGTTGCACAATCTTGGGAGAGGATGAAATTGATGATACGAAATTGCCCTACTCATGGTTTGAATTTGTGGATGATTATACAAAAAATTTATGCCAGATTGAATTTTGCTTCTAGAAATCTTTTAGATTCGGCCGTAGGAGGTACTTTTATGGAAATTACTTTAGGAGAAGCTACTAAACTCCTAGATAATATTATGGTTAATTATTCTCAATGGCATACCGAAAGATCTTCCACTAGTAAAAATAGTGCATGCGATTGAAGAGATTAATGTTTTGAGTGGAAAGATGGATGAACTTATGAAATTATTTGCTAGAAAGAGTGATTCTATTGATCCTAATGATATGCCTTTGTCTGCTTTGATTGAAAATAATAATGAATCTATGATGTGAATTTTGTTGGTAGGAACAATTTTGGTAACAACGCGTATAGAGGTAATTTTAATTCTAGGTCGTTCCCTAGTAATTCCACTAATAATTATGGTAATTCCTACAACAATTCTTATGGAAATTATAATAAGATGCCCTCTGATTTTTAAAATATTGTTAAATAACTTGTGAGTTCACAAAAGAATTTCAATGCTTTGATTGAAGAAAAATTGCTTAAGATTGATGATTTGGCTAGGAATGTGGATAGAATTTCTCTTGATGTTGATTCTTTGAAATTTAGATCTATCCCACACGAGCATGATATCAATGAGTCTCTCAAGGCAATGAGAATTTCCATTGATGAGTGCAAAGAAAGAACCGCTAAGATGTGTGCCAAACGAGATTGGTTTGTAAAAACATGTTCTTCTAGTTTCCATGAAAATAATGATGAAGATCTTAAAGTGATTGATGTGGATCCTATTGAATCTTTGTTTTCCAATATAAATCTTGATAAAGATGGGACTAGAGATGAGTCAACTTTAGTTAAAAGGCGTCTAATGATAGTTTTTAGATCTTGATGCAAAAATTGATAAAAGTGGGATTGAAGAGGTCAAAACTTTAAGTAGCAATGAACCCACTCTTTTGGATTTCAAGGAATTTAATTATGGCAATTGTTCTTTAATAGATTGTATTTCCTTGTTGCAATCCATGTCGAATTCTCCTCCTGCTTATAATCAAAACAAAGCTTTTACTAAACATATTGTTGATGCTATGATGCAATCTTTTGAAGAAAAGCTTTAATTAGAAGTTTCTATTCCTAGACAAATTTATGATGAGTGGGAACCTACTATTAATATTAAGATTAAAGATTATGAGTGCCATGCTTTGTGTTATTTGGATGCTAGTGTTTCCACGATTCCAAAAACTCTATGTGATGTGTTCGGTTTCCGTGAATTTGATGATTATTCTTTAAATTTGCATCTTGCGAATTCCACTATTAAGAAATCTATTGGAAGGATTAATGATGTTCTTATTGTTGCAAACATGAATTATGTGCCCATATATTTCATTGTTCTTGATATAGATTGCAATCCTACATGTCCTATTATTCTTGGTGGACCTTTCCTTAGAACGATTGGTGCAATTATTGATATGAAAGACAGAAACATTAGATTTCAATTTCCGTTAAGGAAGGGCATGGAACACTTTCCAAGATATGGTTTTGTGTTTTAATTAGTGTTTGTGCCAAGTAAGACCTTTAGGATGGCTTACGGTGATAGTTGATTTGATCTTGCTGAAAAACAGAAACTTCTGCACTCAAGGAAACAATTCTCATTTTTAACAGAAGCGTGATAAAATACTGATTATCTTTTGCAGAAGATTAATAAACAAATTTCTTGTGTTTCTGACGCCCGGATAGTTAAGCTATAGTGAACCTCCGTTAATGATGCCATGTCACCTCGGTTATTGTTGATAAACTCACGTTAGTTCAAAATGATTCAAATTCAAATTTTAATTAAAGGCAAACAATAAAAGTTTTCAAACAATAAAACTAAAAAGTTCGGGTTGTGCCAAATAATGCATAGGTATTATGGTGGAGAAACCACACTTCTATAAGATGCTTAAATACTCAAATGTGAATGAAACGGTAGCATAACTAATTTAATAAATGCCTTTTATTATTTTAAAATGTTAAACTATTTTATTCAGTTACCCAAATTAATGTGGCAGTAGTAAATATAGTAATACTAAATTAGGAACCATTTGTGTATTTTATAAAACTGTAAGCATTAATAAAGAAGTAAAAGAAAAGAAAAGGAATAAAGGCTAAAAGTGCTCGGTGCACTTAGGCCAGCCCGCAACAGTTCCTAGCCCAGTCCACTAGCGCCATTGTTTTCCTCCTGTTCATCAGGAGCGTGTTGGACGCGTGCGCGGCGTCCGTGGCCGCGGATGGCCACGTGTCGGCCATCCGCCGTGTCCCCGGCGTCTACTAGGTCGCTCTCGAGCCCCTCGACGAAACCCTAGCTCCCCCAATTCCCCCCATCGCCTCAATCTCTTCTTCCCCGCGCAAGCCGAGCGAGTCCCTCGCCATTGCTCCGCCGCCGACATAGCCACCGAGCCCTCCTCGCCTCGCTGATATGTCCAGGAGATGCACCATCTTCTGCTTCGTCTTCCTCGTCCACGAGCTCAAGCCCGAAGCCACCACATCGACCGGATCGACGCCATCTTCTTCCTCGGTCGTCGTCGCTGTTCTTCATCGATTCGTCGCCACTTCAGCTCCTAAGCCACCAACGGGCCTCCGTGTGCCTCCGTGGTGAGTTCCTCGTCACTTTCTCTCTTGCCACACATCGATTACGTGCCTCGTGTTGCTGCTGCCATGGTCGCCGGAGATCAGTGTCGCCGCCGTGTTAACCGTCTCTGCTATCGTGCTCCTTTGGCCCAACCAAGCGTGCCACCCCACTCGTGGTTTCACGTAGAAGCTGATCGTGCCCTTGGTGCGTCAGCTACGTGTCTGTGGCTTCGATCTACATCGAGCCCAAGCCCCTGCGTGCATTGCTCGCGCCTCCGCGTTTGCCCGCTTGTGCGTGGCCTCGCCTCTCCGCCCGCGCCCGCCGGAACCGCTGCCGCTGCTTCTGTTAAACTAGTGCTGCCGTTGGACTCTGCTCCCCCGCCCCGTGCAAGCTCCATCGCGGCCAGGCTGCGCCCTCCCGCGCTGCTGCCGCCGCTCGCCGGCCGGCGCCCTCGCGCGTATACGCACGCCCCGGGCCGTGCCTTGCATACTGCTGCTGATGCTTTGCGCTCGCCGCTCCCTATTGATGCCCCTCGCTGCCCGCTGCTGCCGTTTCCGGCACCGCGCCCTTAGCCACGCGTTGTCCCGCTCCTGCTGCTGCTCATCCACCCGTGGTCGTGCCGGCTTATCCCGCCGCTACTGCGCCCACCAGCACCCAGCCCAGCCAGTCCACTAGCGCCATTGTCTTCCTCCTGTTCATCAGGAGCGTGTTGGACGCGCGCGCGGCGTGGTGGCCGCGGATGGCCACGTGCCGGCCATCTGCCGTGTCCCCGGCGTCTACTAGGTCGCTCTCGAGCCCCTCGACGAAACCCTAGCTCACCCAATTCCCCCCATCGCCTCAATCTCTTCTTCCCCGCGCAAGCCGAGCGAGTCCCTCGCCATTGCTCTGCCGCCGGCATAGCCACCGAGCCCTCGTCGCCTCGCTGATATGTCCAGGAGATGCACTGTCTTCTGCTTCGTCTTCCTCATCCACGAGCTGAAGCCCGAAGCCACCACATCGACCGGATCGACGCCATCTTCTTCCTCGGTCGTCGCCGCTGTTCTTCATCGATCCGTCGCCACTTCAGCTCCTAATCCACCAACGGGCCTCCGTGTGCCTCCGTGGTGAGTTCCTCGTCACTTTCTCTCTTGCCACACATCGATTTCGTGCCTCGTGTTCCTGCTGCCATGGTCGCCGGAGATCAGTGTCGCCGCCGTGTTAACCGTCTCTGCTATTGTGCTCCTTTGGCCCAACCAAGCACGCCACCCCACTCGTGGTCTCACGTAGAAGCTGATCGTGCCCTTGGTGCGTCAGCTGCGTGTCTGTGGCTTCGATCTACATCGAGCCCAAGCCCCTGCGTGCATTCTCGCGCCTTCGCGTTTGCCCGCTTGTGCGTGGCCTCGCCTCTCCGCCCGTGCCCACCGGAACCGCTGCCGCTGCTTCTGTTAAACTAGTGCTGCCGTTGGACTCTGCTCCCCCGCCCCGTGCAAGCTCCATCGCGGCCAGGTTGCGCCCTCCCGCGCTGCTGCCACCGCTCGCCGGCCGGCGCACTCACGCGTATACGCACGCCCCGGGCCGTGCCTTGCATACTGCTGCTGATGCTTTGCGCTCGCCGCTCCCTATTGATGCCCCTCGCTGCCCGCTGCTGCCGTTTCCGGCACCGCGCCCTTAGCGACGCGTTGTCCCACTCCTGCTGCTGCTCATCCACCCGTGGTCGTGCCGGCTCATCCCGCCGCTACTGCGCCCACCAGCACCCTGCCGCGCACGGTGCTCTCTGGTCGTGCCCAAGTGTGCCCCTGCCGCCGGGCTCCCTGCTCTTCTCGTCGCTGCTCTGCCTGCACTACAGTGGTACACTAACTGAATGTTACTGTAGCGCTGGCTAGCTTTTGCTATTTCTATCTTCTTAGCTCTCTGGATGGCAACAAAACTATGGTCAAACAAAGTCTAATTTCGTTGAAATTAATTTGTGTTGGGAGTACACATGGCAACCTCCAAATTATTCCATTGGACCAAATTCAAATATGGCATGGATTAAATTCTATAAAAATCGCAAAATGCTTTGTTCTGTTAACAGGGAACAGAAATAACCCCTAGCTATGTGTTGCGTGTGTGTACACAGCCACGGCTGGGCTATGCCTAGTAATGGCCGGCCCTTACTTAGATTAGTACTGCTAGTAGGTCTTAATTAGTGCTAAGTTAGTCTAGTAGTAGATGATATGTAGGCCTCCATTAAATAAATTAGATTTATTTAATTGTTTAGATAAATAGTCTATGACATGTGGGCCACACATGCCTTTTTGACTAGTCAAATTGACTTGGTCAATTCGGATTAAACTAAATATAATAAATCCAGAAATTTTAGAAAATACTTAAAACTTTGAAAAATCATAGAAAATTAATCATAACTCCGATGAAAATACTTTGTACATGAAAGTTGCTCAGAACGATGAGACGAATTTGGATATGCAGCCCGTTCGTCCGCCACGCATCCCTAGCATAGCGAATACGCAACTTTTCCTCTCCGATTCATTTACTCTCTTATGACAACTGGAGTTGTACCTTGGCCTTATAACAACTAGAACCGGATACTTAATAAAACACACCTTTCCAAGTGCCAGATACAACCGGTGATCGCTCTTTCACAGGGCGACGAGGGGAGGATCATCGGTTAGGATTATGCTACGTGATGCTACTTGGTTAACTACCATCTACTCTCTTCTTCTGCTGCAAGATGGAGGATACCAGAAGCGTAGTCTTCGATAGGACTAGCTATCCCTCTCTTATTTCGGCTTTCTGCAGTTCAGTCCACATATGATACCCCTTTTCCATTTGATACCAATGCATACATATGTAATGTAGCTCCTTGCTTGCGAGTACTTTGGATGAGTACTCACGGTTGCTTTTCTTCTTCTTTTCCCCTTTCCTATTTCCGATTGCTGCAACCAGACGATGGAGCCCACGAGCCAGACGCCACCGTCGACAATGACTACTACTACTCGGGAGGTGCCTACTTTTATGTGAAGCCCGCTGACGACGACCAGGAGTAGTGTAGGAGGATCCCAGGCAGGGGGTCTGCGCCTCTTTCGATCTGTATCCCAGTTTGTGCTAGCCTTCTTAAGGCAGACTTGTTTAACTTATGTCTGTACTCAGATATTTTTGCTTCCGCTGACTCGTCTATGATTGAGCTTTTGTATTCGAGCCCTCAAGGCCCCTGGCTTGTAATATGATGCTTGTATGACTTATTTTATTTGTAAAGTTGTGTTGTGATATCTTCCCGTGAGTCCCTGATCTTGATCGTACACGTTTGTGTGTATGATTAGTGTATGATTAAATCGGGGGCGTCACAAGTTGGTATCAGAGCCAACTGCCTGTAGGAATCCCCCTTACATACTCCTTGACCAAAGTTGAGTCTAGTCAGTGAAAACTGTTTTACTAACATGGCTGTGTGGCTTATGGGCCCACGTTGTCATTGGGTGGTATTAGGATCTTTTATTCCTCGTCTATACTCTGGACTCTGATCTCTCTCCTATTCGGGTTAAAATGGTTTTACTAAATCTAACTTTAGGTTCTCGATAATGCTTTCTCCCGGAGAGCCCCTCATTCCATATGATCGTCTACTGCACCAGAAGATTTTGAAGATACTCTTCGGCCATTCTCGAGACCCTTGTGCCCTCTGCATTTTCAATTCCCTACTACCGATATATCCATATGGATAACGACATACCCTTGTTGTTCATACCATTACTCTGAGTTTCTCATGTTGTTACAAGATGCATTGAATTGCTCTCCTACTTTTAAGAATCCCTTGTACCACCGTCTTGTAGTTCCTTGACGCAGAAATACCCCTATGGATACGTTCTAAAACTTACCGAGTATCCACTCATCCCCAGTTGTTCATGTGTTTCACAGAAGTCTTCGAAATACCATTCGATTTTCTGATCCTCAGAAACCTATTGCTCTGGAATTTCTTGCTTGCTTTCATTATGATTAATCACATAAGTGTGGTAATCTTATTGGCAGCCTTTGTCACTATCATTTTGAGTCCATTGATTTAATATGTTGCGAATGCTCGCAATCGTCAATCAGATCCTAGAATTCTTCCTTTCGGCTCAGACATCATTTTGAACATGAGCTTGTTCTCGACCAATCAAATTTTGCCATCAATTGTGCCCCTAAGGCTATTCAACTTATCCATCCCTAATCAGAGCATTGCTTCTGATCCCTTGTCTTGGAATTGATAATTCCTTTGCATTTGAACTTTGAGTTAGTCAATTGTTTCCATAAACTGATCTCCTTGCGTTCCTTCTTCCTCTGGTTGAGTATCGATGCTCACATCAGACCCCATGTGGACCACCAGATCCTTTGTTGGATTTTATCCGACAGCGTCCTTCATATTCTATAAGCTTGTGAGCCTTTCCTCGGATACATAATGCCTTTGGTAAATTGTATCCTCTGCTTTCTCCAGCATGCTCTACTATCGAGCTTGTGTTATTTATTCCTGAAATTGTGGTATATGCTCCTAAGATGCCTCGATGGGTTGAACCTATGCCTTCCATATTATGTGTGAACTCGAAAGTTTTCACGAGTCATACTCGTCTGGTATTTTGCCAGATAATTCAACACTACAACTTCTTCGAAAAAGAGAAGTGAATGAAAGGTTATGCATTGGAGAAGTGGGAGTCGACCATGAACCCTGTGTTCATGCCCATGGACGCGATGTATACCTGATCATGGAAGCTTCTTTTGAAATAATTATTCCCTTATTATAAGTTCATCTTGAATCTGTGGACGTGGTTCTGACCATGTTCTCCCTTAAATACCATTACTCGTGCAAGTTTAAGCATTTGTCTTCTGCAGGGCAATACCCCAGTCCAACCTCCACTTCGGTCTGTCGTCGAGTATTACCCCATGGTATCTCGAGATATCATGGGACATCATAACTTCTTATGGGTTCTTCATCAACTATTATTACTCACCGGATCCAATTGTTCCTAGGTTCTGGGTTGTCGTCAACCGAGAACACCGAATAGTGAATCGAGTCTGCACTCCGATTCAATAACCCTAAATAATTTTCATTGCTTACGAGTTTAAATAATCCTTCAAGTCATTCCTAGCTCGATCGGCTATACCCTTATCGTGCTGCTCTTGACTGTGCTACCTGGTCCTTCTTCCCGGAGCACAATTTTTGATGATGAGCTAAGCTTACGTCGATTTTCCTCATCATATCATTTCTCCTTAAACCACAAGCTTGGTTTCGAGTTTGTGCCGTACCCGTGGTTTCAATAACCTTTCGCTTCATCAATCGTTTGACTTGATGTCATTGCCGATGGATTACATCTTCATGAAATCTCTCAACCATTGTGTCGTGATCATCATCAATCTTATGAGCTCTTCTAGGATATCAATCGAAGTCATGATGAGAAATACCATCCTTGCCCCTCGATGAATTGTGTTATCATCGACAAGTTATTGCCTTCCCCCAACACAAACTTGTTCGTGTCATGTGTTATACCTTGAGTTCCTTGCTATCCAACATTTCTTCTTTCTTACCTTGGAGTATTACCATCTTTTATATCCAGGATGTCGTGCTTAGCACACCCGGCCGGAGGCCCTATGGTTATAGATTCCTTTTCAGCAAGGTTATCCATTCTTCCACGAGGAAATTGCAAGACTTATTCTACAAGTTATTCCTGAGGGATCCTTTGTGTATCCAAGTTTGATATTTGCTTGAAGACCATGTCAATGCTATCTCGAAGCATGTCTGTGGTACTCTGATTTTCAATAAGAACATTTAAAGCACAATGCTAAATATTCTTATCATTTACCCTAACACCGTTGTATGGGTAATATCATGAGATTCCTCCCCCTTACCTAAATGGTTTTCTACTTTCTATCCTATCATGGATATCATGCTCCGCTTGTCCTTGGGAAGGATATACCCCCGAAATATGTGTGTATACACATTTTCCTTTCCATTGTTCTGTTTAAACCTGGTAATCACTTTTCCTTTCCATTGGTTTGTTTAAACCTTCTTGTGATCTATATGATCTAAGCAGTAATATTCTCTTGCTTATGTAAACACCTCGGTGTACAACTCTATCAGTAAGACCCTGTTACTATTGTTAATGACGTTCCGGTAGCCACTGATGGACGAGAACTTTGCCTATTGGTCTGCCTCGTTCAACGAGCAGGAAACTGGTTCTCTTCGTCCCTCGCCCTTGGTACCGATGTTGTTGCCAACATAACTAACAGGCTATCCCCTGACATGCCTTGCTTACATGATCGTGCAAAACATCACCGTCCTTCCTGCTTTTAACACACATGGTGGGCCCATAACCCACAGTTCCACAGGATCGAAACCTGACTCTCCTGTACACCACCTGTTCCCAAGGTTGTTCCTCGCGCTTGACTTCATATGTAATTCACGGGCCACCTGCCTAGTGATCTATTCTGGTAGCAGACATAATACTTATTCTCATTGCTCTGAACCCCTTTCACTTTCTGATTAGGCCATCGAACGATTGCCTGCCCATTGGAATCTTCTCATGTTACCTTCTTACTTTACTCTCGATATTTTCTTAAGTATCTATTCAAGAGTTACTCATGTGATCATTCATGGGGTAACCCCCAGATGATTTCCCCTGATAGCATTCTATCGATGTCGGGCTGCCCCTTTCCTATTCGTAAGTATGTTGGAATTCCCAAAGAAAAGGACGACTTCACCATGATGACCTAAAGCAGAGAAATGAAAGCATCAACATAATGGATCAACCGCTTCAAGAAGAGCAACCAAGATTGAGGACGCTCATTAGAATTTTGCAACCAAATCCCTTCCCCCTCCTTTCCCCTCTTAAATCTCGGGACGAGATTTCTGGTAGTGGAGGAGAATTGTGACGCCCGGATAGTTAAGCTACAGTGAACCTCCGCTAATGATGCCACGTCACCTCGGTTACTGTTGATAAACTCACGTTAGTTCAAAACGATTCAAATTCAAATTTTAATTAAAGGCAAACAACAAAAGTTTTCAAACAATAAAACTATACCAAATAATGCATAGGTATTATGGTGGAGAAACCACACTTTTATAAGATGCTTAAATACTCAAATGTGAATGAAGCGGTAGCATAACTAATTTAATAAATGCCTTTTATTATTTTAAAATGTTAAACTATTTTATTTATTTACCCAAATTAATGTGGCGGTAGTAAATATAGTAATACTAAATTAGGAACCATTTTTGTATTTTATAAAATTGTAAGCATTAATAAAGAAGTAAAAGAAAAGAAAAGGAATAAAGGCTAAAAGTGCACGGTGCACTTAGGCCTGCCCGCAACAGTGCCCAGCCCAGTCCACTAGCGCCATTGTCTTCCTCCTGTTCATCAGGAGCGTGTTGGACGCGCGCGCGGCGTGGTGGCCGCGGATGGCCACGTGCCGGCCATCTGCCGTGTCCCCGGCGTCTACTAGGTCGCTCTCGAGCCCCTCGACGAAACCCTAGCTCACCCAATTCCCCCCATCGCCTCAATCTCTTCTTCCCCGCGCAAGCCGAGCGAGTCCCTCGCCATTGCTCTGCCGCCGGCATAGCCACCGAGCCCTCCTCGCCTCGCTGATATGTCCAGGAGATGCACTGTCTTCTGCTTCGTCTTCCTCATCCACGAGCTCAAGCCCGAAGCCACCACATCGACCGGATCGACGCCATCTTCTTCCTCGGTCGTCGTCGCTGTTCTTCATCGATTCGTCGCCACTTCAGCTCCTAAGCCACCAACGGGCCTCCGTGTGCCTCCGTGGTGAGTTCCTCGTCACTTTCTCTCTTGCCACACATCGATTACGTGCCTCGTGTTGCTGCTGCCATGGTCGCCGGAGATCAGTGTCGCCGCCGTGTTAACCGTCTCTGCTATCGTGCTCCTTTGGCCCAACCAAGCGCGCCACCCCACTCGTGGTTTCACGTAGAAGCTGATCGTGCCCTTGGTGCGTCAGCTACGTGTCTGTGGCTTCGATCTACATCGAGCCCAAGCCCCTGCGTGCATTGCTCGCGCCTCCGCGTTTGCCCGCTTGTGCGTGGCCTCGCCTCTCCGCCCGCGCCCGCCGGAACCGCTGCCGCTGCTTCTGTTAAACTAGTGCTGCCGTTGGACTCTGCTCCCCCGCCCCGTGCAAGCTCCATCGCGGCCAGGCTGCGCCCTCCCGCGCTGCTGCCGCCGCTCGCCGGCCGGCGCCCTCGCGCGTATACGCACGCCCCGGGCCGTGCCTTGCATACTGCTGCTGATGCTTTGCGCTCGCCGCTCCCTATTGATGCCCCTCGCTGCCCGCTGCTTCCGTTTCCGGCACCGCGCCCTTAGCCACGCGTTGTCCCGCTCCTGCTGCTGCTCATCCACCCGTGGTCGTGCCGGCTTATCCCGCCGCTACTGCGCCCACCAGCTCCCTGCCGCGCACGGTGCTCTCTGGTCATGCCCAAGTGTGCCCCTGCCGCCGGGCTCCCTGCTCTTCTCGTCGCTGCTCTGCCTGCACTACAGTGCTACAGTAACTGAATGTTACTGTAGCGCTGGCTAGCTTTTGCTATTCTATCTTCTTAGCTCTCTGGATGGCAACAAAACTATGGTCAAACAAAGTCTAATTTCGTTGAAATTAATTTGTGTTGGGAGTACACATGTCAACCTCCAAATTATTCCATTGGACCAAATTCAAATATGGCATGGATTAAATTCTATAAAAATCGCAAAATGCTTTGTTCTGTTAACAGGGAACAGAAGTAACCCCTAGCTATGTGTTGCGTGTGTGTACACAGCCACGGCTGGGCTATGCCTAGTAATGGCCGGCCCTTACTTAGATTAGTACTACTAGTAGGTCTTAATTAGTGCCAAGTTAGTCTAGTAGTAGATGATATGTAGGCCTCCATTAAATAAATTAGATTTATTTAATTGTTTAAATAAATAGTCTATGACTTGTGGGCCACACATGCCCTTTTGACTAGTCAAATTGACTTGGTCAATTCGGATTAAACTAAATATAATAAATCCAGAAATTTTAGAAAATACTTAAAACTTTGAAAAATCATAGAAAATTAACGGTAACTCCGATGAAAATACTTTGTACATGAAAGTTGCTCAGAATGATGAGACGAATCAGGATATGCAGCCCGTTCGTCCGCCACGCATCCCTAGCATAGCGAATACGCAACTTTTTCCCTCCGATTCATCTATCTGAAAACGCGAAACACCGGGGATATTTTCCCGGTTGTTTTTCCCCTTCACCGGTAACACCACCTACTGCGTTAGGGCGTACCTAGCACCGTTAATTATCATGTCATGTATCGATATGCATCTTTTTGCATTGTATTCTTTGTTTCTCCCCCCCTCTTCTCTCTGGTAGACTACGAGACTGACGCCGCTGTTGGTGCCCCGACCGACTACGTTGTTGACGACCCCTACTTGCGAGAGCAACCAGGCAAGCCCTCCCTTGATCACCAGATATCGCCTACTCTTCTCTATACTGCTTGCATTAGAGTAGTGTAGCATGTTACTGCTTTCCGTTAATCCTATCCTGATGCATAGCCTGTCCTTGCTACTACTGTTGTTTCCTTTACCTGCAATCCTAACGCTTAGTATAGGATGCTAGATTATCATCAGTGGCCCTACACTCTTGTCCATTTGCCATGCTATACTACTGGGCCGCGATCACTTTGGGAGGTGATCACAGGCATATACAATATACTTTGCACTTTTACATTACCTGTGGTACTGTTCGGAGTTGGGGGCTGAAGGGGCAGGTGGCTCCATCCCGGTAGAGGTGGGCCTGGGTTCCCGACGGCCCTCGACTGTTACTTTGTGGCGGAGCGACAGGGCAGGTTGAGACCACCTAGGAGAGAGGTGGGCCTGGCCCTGGTCGGCGTTCGCGGATACTTAACACGTTTAACGAGATCTTGGTATTTGATCTGAGTCTGGTGTGACGCCCCGAGACCGATGTGCCAGGTGTCCTCCAGTTATTCGCTGTTGTTGCTTTGTCATTTGCTTGCATGTCGCATCTTGTTATGTCATCATGTGCATTGCATCATCATGTTTTCGAAACTTGCATATGTCCCAGCCTCCCCGTTCCTTCCGTTGTTCGTTATGAGTCCAGCCACACTTGCACGCGTCCGCGGCACGTCCGAAATATTATTTTATAAGTGGCCGGAGAATGTTCTTGGAATGGGATGAAAGTTGGCGTGTGGTCTTATTATAGTCTAGATAGACCGCCTGTCAAATTTCATCGCGTTCGGAGTTCGTTTGATAGTCCAACCGTTAAACTATAGCGGCAGTATAGTCGGTCTTTTCGTCGGACATTTTCGGTCTTCGGAAACTGTTGTCGGGCTGCAATTCTCTCCTCCCCTCTCAGTCCATGGCCCTCTACACAGCCCACTAGACTCAACCTACCCCTTCTTGCGTCTGGAGCCGTCGGATAGCGATCGCACGGTCCAAAAACCCCTCCTAACCCCTCAAACCCTAACCCTGTCTATAAAAGGAAGCCTCCCCTTCCATTTTTGGCAGCAGACAACTCCCTCCTCAAAATCCGCGCCGCCGCCAGCCTCCTCCACTCCTCAGCCGCCACCTCCTACCTCTCCACGCGGGCCCGCAGAGCCCAGAGCAAGCCCATCTGGGCCCGAAACCTCCCCACGCCCGCTCCAGGGACAAGCTCACCCTCGCCCGAGGCATCCAGCCTCGTCCCTGCGCCGATCTGGATCGCGCGACCTCGCCACCAAGCATCGCCTGCCGGAGTGCGCCCCTCCTTGAAGCCGACCCCGCCTCCTTCGCCTCACTCCGCCCGCCGCCCGGCCCCTCCGGCGATCGCCGCTGCCATGACGCCAGCGCCCGAGGCCTCCCCGCCGCCGTAGCTCCAACATCGGCCTCCGGCACTGCTCCTCGTCATCGACCCCTCCTCCCATCGGATCTGGCGCCGCCCCCACCAGATCCGCCTCGCCCGGCGTCTTCCCTGCTGCCTCGTCGACGGTGTCGTCTGCCGCCGCCAGGCCCCTGCCTCGATCGGGGGATCGAGACGAAGGGGCGAAGGCGCCCAAAGGCCTCCCGCGCGTGGGTCTCCACGCCGTCCTCGGCCCATCGCGCCGCCCGGGCCCCGTCCAGCAGGCCCCCCTGCCTCCTGCCTCCTCCTCTCCACAGTTTCGGGCCAAGGCCCATGGTGAGCGCCCAACCTCCCTCTGATTCGGCCCGTTATGGTTTTTTTTTCAGTTCTGGAGGTTTTTCCTAATTATCCACAGAATTGCAGTTTTGCAGAAAAGACCCTCATGTTCATACATTTAATATCTCACAAACTAAGCATCGCATGTAAAAAACTTTAAATATGAAATATGACTAGAATTTCATCTAGTTTCATAATGTCTTTACCATCCATGTTTGAAATGCTTAAAATTCTGTTTGTGTAATTTTTGTCCATATGCCATGCTAAAATGCTTTAAATCATAACTAAATAACCGTAACTCGGATTTTAATAAACTTTATATGTAAACGGGGTAGAAAAATGCCTAGTTTAACATGGTCTACTTGTTTTGCATGTTTAACAACTCTAAAATTATGTTTAGGGCAGTTCAGTACCATAACCAAAATATGCTCATGAGGAGTTTTCGGATTTGTTGTTTGTTGTTCCCGGCCTCATTTAAACTTGACTAGATAGGTAGTTTTTCTTTGCTTCACCCTCTTGCCATGGTTAACAACATTTAATATTGTTGGGTAAATAAACAAGACCGAACTAAATAACTTGAACGTGGTGTTTCGTCAATATGCAACGGAGTTGCATATTGAGCTCCACTTAATTTGTAGGATTGCTTGTGCATTTTGCCATGCCATGCCTCATTACATCGGACATGCATCATACTTGTTTGCGCATCGTGCCATGTTGTTGTAGTGGTTGTTTACTTTGTTGTTTGCTTTCTTTCTAGTGTACTTCGTCTCGGTAATCCGGTAATGTCGCGTTTGTGAGGACCCGTTTCGTCTACGTCTGTTTATCTTCTTCATGGACTCGTTCTTCTTCCTTGCGGGATTTCAGGCAAGATGGCCATACCTTCGAAATCACTTCTATCTTTGCTTGCTAGTTGCTCGCTCTTTTGCTATGCCTATGCTGCGATACCTACCACTTGCTTATCATGCCTCATATATTGTTGAACCAAGCCTCTAACCCACCTTGTCCTAGCAAACCGTTGTTTGGCTATGTTACCACTTTGCTCAGTCCCTCTTATAGCGTTGTTAGCTGCAGGTGAAGATGAAGTTTGTTCCTTGTTGGAACATGGAGATGTTGTTCCTTGTTGGAACATGTTTACTTGTTGGGATATCACAATATCTCTTATTTAATTAATGCATCTATATACTTGGTAAAGGGTGGAAGGCTTGGCCTTATGTCTGGTGTTTTGTTCCACTCTTGCCGCCCTAGTTTCCGTCATATCGGTGTTATGTTTCCAGATTTTGCGTTCCTTACGCGGTTGGGTAATAATGGGAACCCCTTGACAGTCCGCCTTGAATAAAACTCCTCCAGCAATGCCCAATCTTGGTTTTACCATTTGCCACCTAGCCTTTTTTCCCTTGGGTTCTGCAGACTCAAGGGTCATCATTATTTTAACCCCCCGGGCCAGTGCTCCTCTGAGTGTTGGTCCAAACTGTCAGCCGCCGGTGGCCACCAGGCGCAACTCTGGGCTGGCCTACTGGAAGTTTGGACAATCTGAGTGTGCCCTGAGAATGAGATATGTGCAACTCCTATCGGGATTTGTCGGCACATTCGGACGGTGTTGCTGGATTTGTTTTAACTTGTCGAAGTTGTCTTGTATAACCGGGATGCCGAGTCTGATCGGAATGTCTCGGGAGAAGGTATATCCTTCATTGACCGTGAGAGCTTGTCATGGGCTAAGTTGGGACATCCCTGCAGGGATTTGAACTTTCGAAAGCCATGCCCGTGGTTATGGGTAAATGGGAATTTGTTAATGTCCGGTTGTAGAAAACCTGAAGTTGACCTTAATTAAAATACATCAACCGCGTGTGTAACCGTGATGGTCTCTTTCCGGCGGAGTCCGGGAAGTGAACACGGTGTTGGAGTAATGCTTGACTTAGGTTGTTCTAGGATCACTTCTTGATCATAGTTGTTCGACCGTGCTTTTGCCTTCTCTTCTCGCTCTCTTTTGCGAATAGGTTAGCCTCCATATATGCTAGTTGCTTGCTGCAGCTCCACCTCATACCTTTACCTTACCCATAAGCTTAAATAGTCTTGATCGCGAGGGTGCGAGATTGCTGAGTCCCCGTGGCTCACAGATACTTCCAAAACCAGCTTGCAGGTGCCGATGATACCGTGCAGATGACGCAACCGAGCTCAAGGAGGAGCTCGTTGAAGATCTTGTCCTTGTGTTGTTTCGTTCTAGTCGATCAGTAGTGGAGCCCAGTTGGGGTCGATCGGGGATCTGTGTAGCATTTGGGATAGTCTTTTTTTATTTTGGTTTCGTAGTCGGACCTTGTGTGTATTTGGATGATATGCTTTATTCATGTAATTATGTGAAGTGGAGATTGTAAGCCAACTATGTATCTTTTCCCTTATGTATTACATGGGTTGTGTGAAGATTACCTCACTTGCGACATTGCTTTCAATGCGTTTATGCCTCTAAGTCGTGCTTCAACACGTGGGAGATATAGCCGCATCGAGGGCGTTACATCCGGCCACTGGCCTATACGCACTAACCATCTACGCGGGGACAGTTATGGGCACTCGACATCGTGGTATCAGCCGAAGCCTTCGTGACGTCAGCGATTGAGCGGCGCGCGCTGGATTGGACTGGAACGCCTGCTAGGCTAGGTCTGTTTCCAGCCGCCTCGCAACATGCAGGTGTGCAATGGGCGATGGGCCCAGACCCCTGCGCCATAGGATTTAGACCGGCGTGCTGACCTCTCTGTTGTGCCTAGGTAGGGCTGCGGCGTGTTGATCTTCCGAGGCCGGGCATGACCCAGGAAAGTGTGTCCGGCCAAATGGGATCGAGCGTGTTGGGTTATGTGGTGCACCCCTGCAGGGAAGTTAATCTATTCGAATAGCCGTGATCTTCGGTAACAGGATGACTTGGAGTTGTACCTTGACCTTATGACAACTAGAACCGGATACTTAATAAAACACACCTTTCCAAGTGCCAGATACAACCGGTGATCGCTCTCTCACAGGGCGACGAGGGGAGGATCATCGGTTAGGATTATGCTAGGCGATGCTACTTGGTTAACTACCATCTACTCTCTTCTTCCGCTGCAAGATGGAGGATACCAGAAGCGTAGTCTTCGATAGGACTAGCTATCCCTCTCTTATTCCGGCTTTCTGTAGTTCAGTCCACATATGATACCCCTTTTCCATTTGATACAATGCATACATATGAAGTGTAGTTCCTTGCTTGCGAGTACTTTGGATGAGTACTCACGGTTGCTTTTCTTCCCCTTTTCCCCTTTCCTATATCCGATTGCTGCAACCAGACGATGGAGCCCAGGAGCCAGACGCCACCGTCGACAACGACTACTACTACTACTCGGGAGGTGCCTACTTCTACGTGAAGCCCGCTGACTCGTCTATGAGGATCCCAGGCAGGGGGCCTGCGCCTCTTTCGATCTGTATCCCAGTTTGTGCTAGCCTTCTTAAGGCAGACTTGTTTAACTTATGTCTGTACTCAGATATTGTTGCTTCCGCTGACTCGTCTATGATCGAGCTCTTGTATTCGAGCCCTCGAGGCCCGTGGCTTGTAATATGATGCTTGTATGACTTATTTTATTTGTAAAGTTGTGTTGTGATATCTTCCCGTGAGTCCCTGATCTTGATCGTACACGTTTGCGTGTATGATTAGTGTACGATTAAATCGGGGGCATCAGAGTGTTGTCCTAATTTTTCAGAATTTTTGGAGTTACAGAAGTATTCGAGAGTTACAGATTACTACCGACTGTTCTGTTTTTAACAGATTCTGTTTTCTATGTGTTGTTTGCTTATTTTGATGAACCTATGGATAGTATCGGGGGGTATGAACCATGGAAAAGTTGGAATACAGTAGATAATACACCAATATAAATAAAGAATGAGTTCACAATAGTACCAAAAGTGGTGATTTATTTTATTATACTAACGGAGCTTATGAGATCTTCTGTTGAGTTTTGTGTTGTGAAGTTTTCAAGTTTTGGGTAGGATTTGATGGACTATGGAATAAGGAGTGGCAAGATCCTAAGCTTGGGGATGCACAAGGCACTCCAAGGTAATATTCAAGGAGAACCAAGAGCCTAAGCTTGGGGATGCCCCGGAAGGTATCCTGTCGGTGTCAAAACCGGCGGATCTCGGGTAGGGGGTTCCGAACTGTGTGTCTAAGGTCGAGGGTAACAGGAGACGGGGGACACAATGATTACCCAGTTTTGGGCCCTCTCTATGTAGGTAATACCCTACTTTCTGCTTGGTTGATCTTGATGAATATGAGTATTAAAGAGTTGATCTACCACGAGGTCGTAATGGCTAAACCCTAAAAGTCTAGCCTGTCTGACTATGATCATTAGGGTGTCTCTCTACGGACCTAGCCCTCCGGTTTATATAGACACCGTAGGAATCTAGGGTTACATAAGGTCGGTTACAGAGAAAGGAATCTTCATATTTGGCCGCCAAGCTTGCCTTCCATGCCAGGGAGAGTCCCATCCGGACACGGGTAGAATCTTCGGCCTTTTTATCTTCATAGCCCGTCAGTTCGACCCATGTCTAATAGGTCGGACGCCCGAGGACCCCTTAGTCCAAGACTCCCTCAGTAGCCCCTGAACCAGGCTTCAATGACGAGGTGTCCGGCGCGTAGATTGTCTTCGACATTGCAAGGCGGGTTCCCTTTTCCGAATACTCCAAGATAGTCTTCGGCCGTAATGAACGTGTCCGGATCTGCAACACAAGTACCACACACAACCGCAGAGAATATAATATTTGTATGAGTTCAATCCGCTGACAACTTTATGTAACGTGACATCACATTTGCCCGGTCATTTATTTCAAACCGTTTCTTGTCCTGCCGTTCCATGTTTCGAGGCACGGTTTTTATTGGCACGTCTTGTCAAAGCAGAGATCGTGTCCCCTTATCACGGAATTCTCATCAATACTAGCGTGGATAACCCAATTGTTCCATTGGTATGATTCCTTAGGAATAGGCAGGTTTTCAGATTTAGGTGGAGGCGTTCGATATCCGTTGCCTTTATAAAGGAGCCAAGGGCCGCCTTGTTTTGCGCCACCCTTTTCTTAGCCCTTCCAACTTCGAGTTCTAACACCCAAGGCTCGACTTCGTTGCTTCAAGCTCCCCAATCATGTCCGGACCCAGCCCACAGGGCTGTTGGGTGGCCTCCTCTGTTATGGAGGAGGACATCATGAAGCTTCACGCAGCCAGATACCTGATCGCAGAGATCCCCCACGGGCTCCCTGCTCGAGGACAGGTTATTCCTACTCCTAGATTCGGCGAGAGGGTCGTATTCATCTCCCACTTCCTGTGAGGGCTAGGATTCGCTCTTCACCCCTTCATCTAGGGGCTCATGTTTTACTATGGACTAGATTTTCACGATCTAGCCCCTGATTCTTTCCTTTTCATCTCGACGTTCATCGTCACGTGTGAGGCCTTTCTCCGCATTCCCCACACTTCGGCTTATGGCTTAAGACCTTTAGCATGAAGCCGAAGGTAGTCGACGGGGAACAAGCGGAGTGCGGAGGGGCTATAGTGAGCAAACTTATCAATGCTCCCTGGCCAAAAGGCTCTTTCACCGAAACTCCTGACCTATGGCAGCGGGAGTGGTTTTATGTCACTGAACCGCGCGGTACCAAGTGGGCGCCTATACATGTGTTTCGATCTGGCCCATCATTACAACTTGCGTTATGGATTAATAAAGGATTGGACTGGGATCAATTGATGAAGTGCAGACTCTACAGAGCCGCAATCGGAGCCTCCTTGAGAAGGACGTCAATCTTATCAACGTGGTTCAAGTAATGCTGGTCCGCAGGGTTCTGCCATGCTAGCGACGGCCTCTCCGTATGTGGGAGTTTAATCCGGAAGGACCACAGACCCTCCAAGACTTCACTGGTATTACGCACAAGGGAATGTGGAAGCTGTTTTTCGGGAAACAAAAACAGTGGCCGGACACCACCGAGGACATCGGTCAGCCATCCGGATACCTCGGTAAGCGCTCTATTTCCAAACAATTTTTTAGCAATGTATGTCATAGTGCGACACTGATCACACTATCATCTTCCAGGGCTGGATAAAGAAAGCAGAGCGAATCAAGTGTTTGGCCCCTCTTCCTGAAGACTCAGCGGACCCCGTATTAACAAGGATGCTGGCCCCGGCACCGTACCAGATGCCTGTGAAGGAGGACAAGACGGAGAGCGGGAAGACCGAAGGTGGCCTCCATCCCGAAGATGTATTAGATGCTGTGTCCGGGGAGATGAAAATCCCATCGCCCAAAGACAAAAGTAAAGGAGGATCCAACGTTCATTCTCCCCATGGTAAGAAAAGGGCCGTCTCTGAAGATTGGGAGGAAAAGGCTCCCAAGCGAGGCAAGATGCCCCTGTCGGGCGGCTCAGGCTTGGAAGACGACGTTATCGCGCAGACCCCCGGCGAGGACAAGCCTAAATCGTAAGCGAACAAGGGTGTTTTACACATACCTCGTCCCTCTCCTGTGACCAAGGTAACATCTAGAATGTATGTTTTTGCAGCTTCGCGCATAGTCTTCCTCAACAATCCTCTTCCTCAGGGGATCTTCTCCCGGAGATGATGGAAAGCGAGATGCCTCCACCAGTCTCCTCGCCCAATAGGGCGGATGACTTTGAGGTGTCGTCCCGGAGGGTCTCTCCTAATCAACAAGTGACGCGAGGGATGATGAAAACACCAACCGAAGGTGATACTTCGGTAGCCTAGGGTCCGGGGGCCAATAATAAAGGCCCCAGACTGTCCGGCTTACAGCCGGAGACAATTCTAGGGAAGAATGAACGGATCCCTTCGAAGGGAGGCCGTGCTGCTACAGCAACTTCCGGAGATCCAGAAGCGCCAGATATATTGACGAACATGCTGCGACAGGCGTCCGTCTCCGAGGACCATCGTACCTTGATGGGTACGGTGGTTAAAAAGGTGTTGTCCGTGAAAAGCGGATTGAATGAGGCCTTCACGAGCCTGCTAAGAGGCTTCGAGGTTAGTACCATAATGCTTTCGATTGTGTTTTATTCACAAAAAACTCCTGTGTATAGATAGTAGCCCCTGAGACTCTGATTGGCTTCCCAAGGGAGGCAATCAGAGGATCAAAAAGATATATCCAGGAAATAATCTGACTTCTTGGAACACAGGCTGTTACCTCCTCTACTACTGCCCGATCTGCAGAGGTTGCAGATCTGCAGCGGACGATTGATGAGGCGGATGATGACATCACACTTATCAACAGGCGGCTTAACAAGGCGCAAGGTATGTTTTTTGGGGAAGTTAATATATGTATGTATGATAACATGAGCACGAAGCTATAATTGTACACTGAGACACGCATAACTGCAGATGGAGCTACTGCGGTGGAGGCCCTTCGGGCTGAGCTTGTCCTTGCCAAGGAGCAAGCCCGGATGAGCAAGTTGGCTGCCAATAAGGTAGCTGATGAATTAAAAGCCAAATAGGTTGCTCGGCGCCAGTGTGAGGAGAGAATTTCTGTCATGGCGCACAAGCTAGAGGAAACCACTGTCCAATGTGAATTCCTCGAGAGGGATAATAAAGCCAAAGCGGCCGATCTTGACAAGGCCTTACAAGAGGCGAGAGAAGCACGGTCCGAGTCTGGAGCGGCTTGGGAGGAGATCCGACAAGCTAGGGAGATAGCGGCCGGTAAACCTTTCTTGTTACAGACTAAATTCAGCGATCCGAAGTATTCCCCGCTTAATCAGATGTGGAGCTCTCCAAACGCATTCTTGGACCTGCCGAAGAGTACCTCCGATGCGGCACAATTTTACCAAGCGTAGGAAGGGTGTGCCATGGAGAAGCTGTTTTGGTCACAGTTCGGCGCACCAAAGCGTCCGCTGTTACTAAATGAACAGATGGCCCAGTGGGCCGAGCTCCATAGGATATCCGGTTGTGCCTTGAAGGACGTCATAGTCCGGCTGTGGCCTACTGAGCCCATTCAGAATAGCTACTTCGGTTTGGTGCAGCGGCTTGTGGATGCGGTGCAGCGTATCGACGCCATTAAGTGTTCAGTGTGCATTGAAGGTGCACGGATGGCTTTTTCCCATGTCAAAACATACTGGGCAAAGATGAAGGCCACCGACGTTGCGGCGAGGAGTCCCCTCAAGGGGAAGGACCATCACGCACCCGAACATTATTTCGAGGACGTCTTAGAGGGTGCTCGCTTGATAGAGGGTCAGTGCTCAAAAGATATGACATTCAAATGAAGCATATTGAAATTGTAAAAGACAATATTATGATATTTGCTTAAAAGCCTTTTGGTTCCCCCGGTGTGTCCATTTTTGTATAATCTGAAAGTTTTCCAGTCATCGGCTTCAGCCCCCACGTAGGAAATACGGGGGTGTTCGGAAAAGCACTTGATCACTCTTAACCCAACGTCTTGGTCCATGAAGGAGGTGTCAATGCGGTGAATGAGGCAATCGGGCTATAGGGCGTTAACACTTTCACTTAGCCATAGGAGTTTTATGGTGGGTCTATGATATAAACCCTGGTATGTACGTGGTTATCCCAGTGTGGTGCGTTTACCTGTATGACCTGAAGAAAGGTCCTTCATATAATACGGGGGGAATTGCGAAAGATTTCGATAAGTCGTCGAGTGGTTGACCAGCTCTCGCCGCATCATGACAGTCATTTTTCAGCTTTCTCTACTGAGGTGTTTGACCATATGAACCGGAAACACGATCGCAGTAGTTCTCCCTTTACTACCTTAGCCGATAGAGTGGAACGTAAGGTAGCAATCACAGGAGCCGGGCAACCCAACTATTGACCCAAGACATGATTCAGAGCTGATGCATATAAGGCCAAACTCGCGACGCCGAAGTATGCTATAAAGCTGTTCGGACTTGTTGGAAATTTATTTTGTGCCCATATCGAGCCCCTGACGAGTAATGTCGGGGCGTGCGAAATAACACAAGGAGCAAAATGCAGCTTTTCTTAGAGAAAAGTGAATACTGGATACAGATTATATTCACTAGAACTTGAGTGATATGCCCATCGTTATTTTGTATATGATAACTCCACGACCTTGGCTATTTGACATGCCAAGGGTCGACGGTTGAGGTAGAAGGCACTTTACAGGCTCGCAAAATAGAGAGTGCGGTCTACAAAAAGTTGTTTTGGACCTCCTGTTGCACGTCTGCGTCGCCTTTCCTCGATGAAGGGGCTCCTTAAAGGGAGGAGCTTTTGAATGTACAAACCGGGACTGCGATAGAGTCGGTGAGATGACCAGCCTGCGAGTCACCTGTGGTAAAGGATAATGAAAAAAGAAAGAGTGGTTAGAAAAGGAAAGAAAGAGGTTATGGGAGTACTTGTAAGACCGTCCGTATTGTGCCTCCGCCGATGCCCATGGTATTTTAAGTGCATAATTATGTATGCGCAGTACAGATTTCGCGGGTGTATGAGGCAGACGGCGGAAGCCGAACTGCTAGTCCAGCTCCATAACTCGTTAGTCCTGCTGAATGGAGACCGACGGCTTAATGGCCGACAAGGTAGCGGTTTAATAAGACCGATTTGTACTTCGGCTGGAGAGAACGTAGTATGGTCCTCAGTCCGAATGGAGTGCGTGTCGTGCTCTGATGACCCAAAAGTGTAGGGGATCTATCGTTGCCTTTTCGATAAGTAAGAGTGTCGAACCCAATGAGGAGTAGAAGGAAATGATAAGCAGTTTTCAGTAAGGTATTCTCTGCAAACACTGAAATTATCGGTAACAGATAGGTTTGTGATAAGGTAGTTTGTAACGAGTAACAAGTAATGCAAGTAAATAAGTGCAACAAGATGGCCCAATCCTTTTTGTAGCAAAGGACAAGCCTGGACAAACTCTTATATGAAGGAAAGCGCTCCAGAGGACACATGGGAATTATCGTCAAGCTAGTTTTCATCATGATCATATGATTCGCGTTCGGTACTTTGATAATCTGATATGTGGGTGGACCGGTGCTTGGGTGATGTCCTTCCTTGGACAAGCATCCCACTTATGATTAACCCCCATTGCAAGCATCCGCAACTACAACAGAAGTATTAAGGTAAACCTAACCATAACATGAAACATATGGATCCAAATCAGCCCCTTACGAAGCAACGCATAAACTAGGGTTTAAGCTTCTGTCACTCTAGCAACCCATCATCTACTTATTACTTCCCAATGCCTCCCTCTAGGCCCAAACAATGGTGAAGTGTCATGTAGTCGACATTCACATGACACCACTAGAGGGATGATAGCATACATCTCATCAAAACATCGAACGAATACCAAATTCACATGACTACTAATAGCAAGACTTCTCCCATGTCCTCAGGAACAAACATAACTACTCACAAAGCATATTCATGTTCATAATCAGAGTGGTATTAATTAATATGCATAATGGATCTGAACATATGATCTTCCACCAATTAAACCAACTAGCATCAACTACAAGGAGTAATCAACACTACTAGCAACCCACAGGTACCAATCTGAGGTTTGGATACAAAGATTGGATACAAGAGATGAACTAGGGTTTGAGATGAGATGGTGATGGTGAAGATGTTGATGGAGATTGACCCCCTCCCGATGAGAGGATCGTTGGTGATGACGATGGTGATGATTTCCCCCTCCCGGAGGGAAGTTTCCCTGGCAGAACAGCTTGCCGGAGCCCTAGATTGGTTCCGCCAAGGTTCCGCCTCGTGGTGGCAGAGTTTCTTCCCCAAAGCTTGCTTCTAATTTTTTCCTGGACGAAAGACCTCATATAGCAGAAGATGGGCATTGGAGGGCCACCAGGGGGCCCACGAGGCAGGGGGCGCGCCCAGGGGGTAGGGGGTGCCCCCACCCTCGTGGCCAGGGTGTGGCCCCCTCTGGAACTTTCTTCGCTCAGTATTTTTTATTAATTCCAAAAAGGACTTCCGTGAAGTTTCAGGACTTTTGGAGCTGTGCAGAATAGGTCTCTAATATTTGCTCCTTTTCCAGCCTAGAATCCCAGCTGCCGGCATTCTCCCTCTTCATGTAAACCTTGTAAAATGAGAGAGAATAGGCATAAGTATTGTGACATAATGTGTAATAACAGCCCATAATGCAATAAATATCGGTATAAAAGCATGATGCAAAATGGACGTATCAACTCCCCCAAGCTTAGACCTCGCTTGTCCTCAAGCGAAAGCCGAAATCGAAAAATATGTCCACATGTTTAGAGATAGAGGTGTCAATAAAAATAAAATATGGACATGAGGGCATCATGATCATTCTTAGAACAGCAATATATATATATATATATTGGCATATGATCTCTTATGCTAAAGTAACAATTCAATCACAATTTCAAGTATGAATCATAAACTTGATTGAGAACCAACAAACTCTAATCTCAGTCATTGGGGCAATTGCAATTTATCATAACATAGGAAAGAGTCAATATAAGAGCTTTTCAGCAAGTCCACATACTCAACTATCATTTAATCTTTCATAATTGCTAACGCTCATGCAATATTTATGGGTATGAAGTTTTAATCGGACATAGAGAAAGATAGGGGCTTATAGTTTTGCCTCCCAACGTTTCACCTCAAGGGTAATGTCAACAAGAATAGTTCATGAAAACTCACATCCAATTAGCTATATATATCAGGATCTTTCCAACACATTGTGCTTGCCAAAGGATAAAATTTAAAAAGGAAAGGTGAATATCACCATGACTCTTTGCATGAATTATAAGACAATAATAAAAGATAGGCCCTTCGCAGAGGGAAGCAGAGGTTGTCATGCGCTTTTATGGTTGGATGCACAAAATCTTAATGCAAAAGAACGTCACTTTATATTGCCACTTGTGATATGGACCTTTATTATGTAGTCCATCGCTTTTATTTCTTCCACATCACAAGATCGTATAAAGCTTATTTTCTCCACATTAATAAGTCATACATATTTAGAGAGCAATTTTTATTGCTTGCACCGATGACAACTTACTTGAAGGATGATACTCAATCCATAGGTAGGTATGGTGGACTCTCATGGCAAAACGGGTTTAGGGATATTTGGAAGCACAAGTAGTATCTCTACTTGGTGCAAAGAAATTGGCTAGCATGAGAGGGAAAGGCGAGCTCAACATGTTGGATGATCCATGACAATATAATTTATCTTAGATGTAAGAAAACATAACCCATTACGTTGTCTTCCTTGTCCAACGTCAACTCTTTAGCATATCATACTTTAATGAGTGCTCACAATTATAAAAGATGTCCAAGATAGTATATTTATATGTGAACCTCTCTTTCTTTATTACTTCCTATTAATTGCAACGATGACCAAAACTATGTTTGTCAACTCTCAACAACTTTTATTCATCATACTCTTTATATGTGAGCTCATTACTCCCCATAAGATCCATATGATCTCTTTATTTCTTTTTATTTCTTCTCTTTATTTTATTTCCTCAAGATCATAGCAAAATAATCAAGCCCTTGACTCAACACTAATCTTTATTATATATAGTTCACGGACTCGATTACATAGAAAGATCATAAAGCAAAACTCACAACTAGATCATACTTAAACTTTATTCTACTAGATCAAGATATTATCAAAATGATCGAACTAAGAAAAACGGTAAAGATAAAAGTTGTGATGGTGATACGATACCGGGGCACTTCCCCAAGCTTGGCAGTTGCCAAGGGGAGTGCCCATACCCGTGTGATTATGTCTCCTTCTTCGGGGGTGGTGATGTGATATTCTTGGCGATGATGCCCCTCAGGATACGATTCTCTTCCTCGAGCTTATTGACTTGCTGCTTGAGGTTCATTATTTCCTTATGGAGCTTGCCAGTGACGGCTAAAGCTCCTTTCACCCAAGGATGTTGCATAGCTGCAGGAGAACAAGTAACAATCTTTTTCATATTTTCATAAGAGAGAAATCTAACATTGGAAGGGATGACCGAGTTTGGAATAGCTGAGCTCTGTAGTTCCCCCATCGTGAATCCTGCCCGGAAACGAGAAGTAACTTCTTGATCCTCCTCCATGGCATCTATCCTTTTCAAGTCAGCTTCCATCTCTTCCTCCGTTGAGGGCCCAAAGTGATAGGCATCGCTGTTTTCCCCTGGACCTGGTGTTGGATGAGACACCTGACTCTCCCCGACTGACTCTTGAGAGGACATCTTGCTCTGATCTGCGGCAAAAACAACTCGAAACAAAGACAGGAGATATTTGTGTGATATGGTGGTCAAAACCTCCGAGAGATTATATAATGATTTTTTGCAGACCAAAAGAAGTATCATGCAAGAAAACGGAGTCCAGAGAGCACACAAGGTGCCCACGAGGAAGGGGGCGCGCCCAGGGGGTAGGGCGCGCCCTCCACCCTCGTGGAAGCCTTGTGTCCTTTCCGGCCTGCTTCTTATTTTCTTATTTTCTTAAATATTCCAAAACAGAGAAAAATTGCCATTAAAACTATTTTGGAGTCGGTTTACTTACCGTACCATGTACCTATTCCTTTTCGGAGTCTGAAACGTTCTGGAAGGTGTCCCTTATGTATTCCTCCGGGGTTACGGTTTCAATAACATTAGTTTCAACATTTATAGGATTACCTGAGATATAATGTTTGATTCTTTGGTCGTTCACCACCCTCGGATTTGTGCCTTCGAAGTTGTTGATTTTGATGGCACCGGAACGATAGACCTCCTCGATAACGTAAGGACCTTCCCATTTAGAGAGGAGTTTGCCTGCAAAAAATTTTAAACGAGAGTTTTATAGCAATACATAATCACCTACATTAAACTCACGCTTTTGTGTCCTTTTATCATGCCATCTTTTAACTTTTTCTTTAAACAGCTTGGCATTTTCATAAGCCTGGGTTCTCCATTCATCAAGTGAGCTAATGTCAAAAAGCCTCTTCTCACTGGCAAGTTTGAAGTCATAGTTGAGCTCTTTAATATCCCAATATGCCTTATGTTCTAATTCGAGAGGAAAGTGACATGTTTTACAATAAACCATTTTATACGGAGACATACCCATAGGATTTTTATATGCAGTTCTATAGGCCCATAATGCATCATCAAGTTTCTTTGACCAATTCTTTCTAGATCTATTAACAGTCTTTTGCAAAATTAATTTAAGCTCTCTATTACTCAATTCTACTTGACCACTAGACTGTGGATGATAAGGAGATGCAATTCTATGATTAACATCATACTTAGCAAGCATTTTACGAAAAGCACCTTGAATGAAGTGTGAACCACCATCAGTCATTAAATATCTAGGGACTCCAAACCTCGAGAAAATAACTTCTTTAAGCATCTTAATAGAGGTGTTATGATCAGCACTACTAGTTGGAATAGCTTCTATCCACTTAGTAACGTAATCAACAACAACTAAAATATGTGTATATCCATTAGAGGAAGGAAAAGGTCCCATATAATCAAAGCCACAAACAACAAATGGTTCAATAACAAGTGAATAATTCCTAGGCATTTCTTGACGTCTACTAATACTACCAATTCTTTGACATTCATCACAAGACAAGAGAAACTTACGGGCATCCTTGAAGAGAGTAGGGCAATAAAAACCGGATTTCAATACCTTGTGTGCAGTTCTATCTCCAGCATGGTGCCCTCCATAGGCTTCGGAGTGACACTTGCGTAGGATCTGTTCCTGTTCATGCTCAGGTACACAACGTCAAATAACACCATCTACTCCTTCTTTATAAATATGTGGGTCATCCCAAAAGTAATGCCTTAAATCATAGAAGAACTTTTTCTTTTGCTGGTATGTGAAACTAGGTGGTATAAATTTAGCAACAATATAATTAGCATAATCAGCATACCATAGAGCAGTTCGAGAAGCATTTATGACATTTAATTGTTCATCAGGAAAGCTATCATCAATAGGTACTGGGTCATCAAGAACATTCTCTAACCTAGACAAGTTGTCTGCAACGGGGTTCTCAGCTCCCTTTCTATCGATAATATGCAAATCAAATTCTTGTAGTAGGAGAACCCATCTAATAAGTCTAGGTTTAGCATCTTTCTTTTCCATAAGATATTTAATAGCAGCATGATCAGTGTGAATAGTTACTTTAGAATCAAAAATATAATGTCTAAACTTATCACAAGCAAATACAACTACTAAAAATTCTTTTTCAGTAGTAGCATAATTTCTTTGGGCACTGTCTAGGGTTTTACTAGCATATTGGATAACATTTAATTTCTTATCAACTCTTTGTCCTAGAACAGCCCCTACAGCATAAGCACTAGCATCGCACATAATTTCAAATGGTAAATTCCAATCAGGAGGTTGAACAATAGGTGCAGAAATCAAGGCTTTCTTAAGTATTCAAATGCTTCTACATAGTCATCATCAAAGATAAAAGGAATATCTTTTTGTAATAGGTTATTCAGAGGCCGAGAAATTTTTGAGAAGTCCTTAATGAACCTCCTATAAAAACGGGCGTGACCAAGGAAACTTCTTATACCTTTGATGTCCTTGGGACACGACATCTTTTCAATAGCGTTAACCTTAGCTTTATCAACTTCAATACCTCTTTGAGAAATTTTATGCCCCAAGACAATACCTTTGTTAACCATAAAGTGGCACTTCTCCCAGTTCAAGACAAGATTAGTTTCTTCACATCTCTGCAAAACTCGATAAAGGTTGCTCAAGCAATCATCAAAAGAGGATCCATAAACGGAGAAATCATCCATGAAAACCTCACAAATCTTTTCACATAAGTCAGAGAATATAGCCATCATGCATCTTTGAAAGGTAGCAGGTGCATTACATAAACCAAAAGGCATATGTCTATAAGCAAAAGTACCGAAAGGGCAAGTAAAAGTGGTCTTTGCTTGATCATCAGCTCACACAAGTATTTGAGAGAAGCCAGAGTAACCATCTAGAAAGCAAAAATGTGTATGTTTGGATAATCTTTCTAACATTTGATCAATGAGAGGCAAAGGGTAATGATCTTTTTAGTAGCTTTATTTAATTTTCGAAAATCAATTACCATCCTATAACCTGTAATAATTCTTTGTGGAATCAATTCATCTTTATCATTAGGAATGACAGTAATACCTCCCTTCTTAGGGACACAATGGACATGACTTACCCACTGACTGTCAGCAACGGGATAAATTATACCTGCCTCAAGGAGATTTAATATTTCCTTTCTTACCACTTCTTTCATCTTAGGATTCAGCCGTCGTTGGTGATCAATAACTGGTTTGGCATCTTTCTCCAAATTTATTTTGTGTTGACATAGAGTGGTACTAATGCCCTTAAGATCATCAAGAGTATATCCAATAGCAGCGCGGTGCTTCTTCAGAGTCTTCAATAATTTTTCTTCCTCCTTCTCTGAAAGGTTAGCACTAATAATAACAGGATATATCTTCTTTTCATCAAGATAAGCATATTTAAGAGTATCAGGTAAAGGTTTAAGCTCAAACACGGTCACCCTTGGGTGGAGGAGGATCCCCTAGGATTTCAACATGCAAGTTGTGTTTCAGAATAGGTCCCTGTTTAAAGAATACTTCATCTATTTTCCTTCTTTCATTCATGAACATATCATTTTCATGGTCTAGCAAATATTGTTCTAAAGGATCAGTAGGAGGCACGACAATAGAAGCAAGACCAATAATTTCATCTTTACTAGGCAATTCCTCATCACAGGGTTGTCTACGAAACTTAGCAAAATTAAACTCATGAGACATATCCCCTAAACCAACAGAAACAATATCCTTATTGCAGTCTATCTTAGCATTTACAGTATTCAAGAAGGGTCTACCAAATATAACGGGACAAAAGCTATCTTGTGGGGAACCAAGAACAAGAAAATCAGTAGGATATTTAACCTTCCCACACAAGACTTCAACATCTCTAACAATCCCAATTGGTGAAATAGTATCTCTATTGGCAAGCTTAATGGTAACATCGATATCTTCTATCTCAGCAGGTGCAATATCATGCATAATTTCTTTGTATAAGGAATGAGGTATTGCACTTGCACTAGCACCCATATCACATAAGCCATGATAGCAATGATCTCCTATTTTAACAGAAATAACAGGCATGCTTACAACAGGTCTATGTTTATTTTTAGTATCAGGTCTAGCAATTCTAGCAGTCTCATCACAGAAGTAAATAACATGCCCATCAATATTATCGGCCAAGAGATCTTTCACCATAGCAATATTAGGTTCAACTTTAACTTGCTCAGGGGGGTTGTGTGTCCTAATATTACTTTTTTTGACAACAGTTGAAACTTTAGCATGATCCTTTATTCTAACAGGGAAAGGTGGTTTCTCAACATAAGCAGTAGGAACAACAGGATCATTATAAGTGATAGTCTTTTCTTCAACTTTAATAGGTGTAACTACTTTTATTTCAATGGGAGGATTATATTTAAACCACTTCTCCTTAGGGAGATCAACATGAGTAGTAAAGGATTCACAGAAAGAAGCTACTATCTCAGAGTCAAGTCCATATTTAGTGCTAAATCACTACAACAAACACCCCCATATAGCAACACATATGTAGCAACGAACTGTAGCATGTGTTGTCTTTGGGTTAACCCTCCCACCTGGCCACCTCCCCACAAGCCACGAAGGCCTCTAACCTCATCCACCACCACCACCTCGTGCGCTAATATCATGCGTCTAAGGATGAAAGAAAAATAAAATCCTCTCCGCCAGCTCTCTCCCCGATTCCTCTCTCTCCACCACCGATTCTAGGGAACTCCGGCGCTCCCCTGCACTCCTGATCCCTGGTTCGGTTCCCTCTTTCTATTCTCCTCTAACCCGCAGCCCGCCACCTCCCCGACGTCCTATGCGACCCTGCCCATGCCCCCGCAGAAACCCTAGACCCCCATGGGTCACCGGCGTAGCTTTGGCACCTCCGGTTTGTCAGCCGACCACCCCGCCTCTCTGCACAAGCAGCTATCGTCTCGGGCTAGAAGGTGCTGTGCTCCCTCAGCTACCTTGACTCCGACGCCGACGGTGCAGTAAGGCCCGATCCCCTCTGATCTTACCCTTGCTGGTATTCGGTGTGTCTTTGCCATCATGCCAAGGCTGTTTCTTCTCCAGCAATTTTGACGATTATCTATGCTACGTTGATCACTCACCTGATCTATGCATCCATGCCACTCCATGGTCTGAGTTCTCCACTGTAGTTGTGTGCGCATTGAAATACCAGGTTGTAAGTACCACGGAATCAGTGTGCACTTAATTAATTTACGACTGTTTTTTTGCTAATACCAGCTTGATGACATGGCACGGATAGTCTGATATACTCTGTAACTTCAGTTTTTTTCGAGATTGTATTCTGTAACTTCTTCATTGTGCTTGGTAAAAGAAATTATCTTCTATGTTTACGCCACAAAACTTTGGATCTGTAAGTAATGCTAACAATGCCTAACAATTTCGATAGCTTTTATTTGGGGCTGATACACATTTTTTGTTGCTTCTTTGCACTGTTATATTATTTCAGTTTCCTAACATACAGAAAAGCCCCGATCTATTATCTTCAGGTTGTAGTTGAGATTTCATTTATGCTGAGTATGCTGTAGCAGCTGAACATCGTCATCGCTCAAATGTGTAGGAGGTGCCTTTCTTTATAGACTTTAGTTCCTTATATAGTACTCCCTCCGTCCCATAATATAAGAATGTTTTAGACACTACACTAGTGTAAAAACATTCTTATATTATGGGACGAAGGGAGTAGCACTTTCTTACACCAACTAGGCATGCTTAATTTAAGTTTAAAGTTTTCAACCTTTAGGATAAATTCAAGTTTAACGTTCCATATGTGTAGTTTGTTATTAGCTGCATTGTTATTTAGCTGGCTGGTACGAATTTCTAAAAGGCATCCTCCTTCCAGAGCTAAATTTCTTAAATCTTAGAGAAAGTAAATATTTAGTCAATATGCATGTAAATCTTGATCTCGACAGCTATATTTTACCTTTATATTGTGTCATTCATAGTTACATATTCAAGCTGGGTTTTATTATCTGTTCAATAGCAGAGGGGAAATTGTGAAATGTTGATACGACTCCCTGGATACTACCCTAGTATGTCCTTGCGTCCGAGTGATGATATATCCAAACATCTAGTATTGACTTGCACTTCTCGTGAATGAAATGTGACTGATTTTATCTTCTACAGTGCTTGCTTTCCATGATGTACTGATGTCATTGATGTGCCTTTTGTGGTGAGAAGATTACACAAATCTGGACCTGAGGTCTATTGAATTCTGCCCGAGAGTACTGTTATCCTACCTAACCCATATTTTTGGTTTCTAACGGAAGTAATTTTCATATAACATATGAGAAAGGAACTAGGTATTGCAGATGATGTTACGGTGGTCATTTTCTACATTTGAGGACAGGTGGGCCAGTAACTTAGATGGGCATTCTGTTTTCTTAAGTGTCGATGCTTTACTTCTTTTTTTAATTTAAATGATGGTAGCTAATTGAACATCTCTGAACTTGCTTCATGTAATTCTCTTGATTTTAACTTCGAGAACATCTGATTTCTTGAATTCTCTGTACTTATTTAATTTTTTTGACAAGCTGTCTACCAATCGTCACCCCATCTGAAGCAGCACAAAAGATGTGCCACCATATAGATAAGCTTCTCTCTCCCTGCATTGACATGTTTTCCCCTGGTTTTCTGAATGTGAAACAAGAATTGAACTTGATGCCGCTGAAGTTAAATTAAGTATATCCCTCTAGAATAATCATGCACATCAATTGTTCAAGAAAAAAATCTTATATGTTATTTTTTCCCATCCTATACCAATGATCAATGTTGTAATAAGATTATTCTGCAGTTCACTAAGATTTCAGTATATAAGAAAGACTATACACATGTTTCCGTTTTCAATAATACATAGCATAAAATTTTCAAATAACTATGATAGAAATCAGTGTCCTGTACGTGGTTCCACAAGGACAAGTTTACACTGTTGTGCACTTACTATGATAGAAATTATCGAAATCTCTGAATAGCAATGAGTGTGCAAAGTATTTAGCGTGCCATGAATTGCCAAAATGATAGTACTAATTATCGGTGAAGCTATTCTGATTTAGCAAATAAAACTTAGCTGAATAAGCAATTTGCAAGATTAGATATCAAGCTAACAACATGTTCTTCTATGGCTATGTAATGCAACCAACCTAGCTCAGTAACCTTTCTAATGCTACACTAGAAAAATATGATCAGTTGATACGACCACTCAAAAATGTCAAAAGTAATCGTCATGCAGCTAGATTAGTTATTGCAAGGCCTTCAGCCTTTGTATGTTTCCCCCTCTTCTTAATTGGATTGCTCTATTGGCCAGGGTTTTTTCATTCTCTAATGGTACATTACTCATGTCAGTTTTTATTTTTTAGATTGCCAAGATAAATAGAGGATGCATGGACAAGTTGTTTTTGGCAAGATGGAGAATGGGACTACTACCAAGATAGTTTTACGTTAAGTTTTTAGAAAGCCATTTTCACGGTCAATGTATAGAAAATGATGTGATGTCATTTTCAGGGTCAATGTAAAGAAAATCATGTGTTTACTCTTTCGATTTTGTTCCATGTAATGCAACCAATCAGATTCAATATATGAGCTCTCCCTATTTACTGATTTTTTTACTCTTGTGCACCATAAGTATTAACCCAATAATTGTTGTTGTTCATATATATAAAATATTGGCAATTGTCCATGCTATGCATCAATGCTTTCACTAATATGTTTCCATTCCAAATAGTACCGGGTGACCACCAACGCATATGAGGTGTTGTAAATTTCTAACTATAAGCATTGTTGCCTTGCAACAATTTATCACGTCGATTACCAACGCAATTATATGTGTTGTTGTAGGCCTTTGCAACGCCACCAACGGCAACGCATATACATCTGTTGGTATAGCCCTCGTCAACGCTTATATGGACATTCGACAACGCATCGATGCGTTGCTAAAGGGGGGTTCTTGTTGTAGTGAATGCACGGAAAGCATCGGTATCCATAAAAGATTTAACACAATCAAACTTAGGTGTTATACCTGACTCCTTACCTTCATCGAGGTCCCAATATTCAGAGTTGCGTTTAATTCTTTCCAATAGATCCCATTTGAATTCAATAGTCTTCATCATAAAAGATCCAGTACAAGAAGTATCGAGCATGGAGCGATTACTGAGAGAAAGTCGAGCATAAATTTTTTGAATAATCATTTCTATTGAGAGCTCATGATTGGGGCATGAATATAACATTGAATTAAGCCTCCCCAAGCTTGAGCGATGTTTTCTCCTTCGAGAGGCCAAAAATTATATATATAATTACGATCACGTTGAACAAGATGCATAGGATAAAACTTCTGGTGAAATTCCAATTTCAATCGCTTATAGTCCCATGATCCCACATCATCACATAGCCTATACCATGTCAATGCCTCTCCCTTCAAAGATAAAGGGAAGACTTTCCTCTTCATAACATCATCAGGCATACCTGCAAGCTTAAATAATCCACAAACTTCATCCACATAGATTA
Organism: Triticum dicoccoides; assembly: GCF_002162155.2. Classification (NCBI taxonomy): domain Eukaryota; kingdom Viridiplantae; phylum Streptophyta; class Magnoliopsida; order Poales; family Poaceae; genus Triticum; species Triticum dicoccoides. The sequence continues at coordinate 291,645,230 of NC_041388.1, forward strand.
AGTGTAAATCGGGATGCAATGTTCCACCTCCTGCAAAAGGATTAACTAGCAGTTTCTCTATCATACCCGAAGGAATTTCAAAGTAAACATTTTCAGTAGGTTCAGCAGGTTGAGGAGCAACTCTTTGCTCTACTGGTCGGGGTGAAGATACCCCGAACAAGCCCCTCAAAGGATTATGTTCCATAGTAACAAGTGACAGTAAATTTCAACACACTATAAATTTTTCCTTACCAAATTCCACCTACCAAAGGCGCTTCACTCCCCGGAAATGGCGCCAGAAAAAAGCCTTGATGACCCACAAGTGTAGGGGATCTATCGTAGCCTTTTCGATAAGTAAGAGTGTCGAACCCAACGAGGAGCAGAAGGAAATGATAAGCAGTTTTCAATAAGGTATTCTCTGCAAGCACTGAAATTATCGGTAACAGATAGTTTTGTGATAAGGTAGTTTGTAATGAGTAACAAGTAATGCAAGTAAATAAGGTGCAGCAAGATGGCCAAATCCTTTTTGTAGCAAAGGACAAGCCTGGACAAACTCTTATATGAAGAAAAGCGCTCCCGAGGACACATGGGAATTATCGTCAAGCTAGTTTTCATCACGATCATATGATTCGCGTTCGGTACTTTGATAATCTGATATGTGGGTAGACCGGTGCTTGGGTGCTGTCCTTACTTGGACAAGCATACCACTTATGATTAACCCCCATTGCAAGCATCCGCAACTACAACAGAAGTATTAAGGTAAACCTAACCATAGCATGAAACATATGGATCCAAATCAGCCCCTTACGAAGCAACACATAAACTAGGGTTTAAGCTTCTGTCACTCTAGCAACCCATCATCTACTCATTACTTCCCAATGCCTCCCTCTAGGCCCAAACAATGGTGAAGTGTCATGTAGTCGACGTTCACATGACACCACTAGAGGGATGGCAACATACATCTCATCCAAAATATCGAACGAATACCAAATTCACATGACTACTAATAGCAAGACTTCTCCCATGTCCTCAGGAACAAATGTAACTACTCACAAAGCATATTCATGTTCATAATAAGAGGGGTATTAATATGCATAATGGATCTGAACATATGATCTTCCACCAAGTAAACCAACTAGCATCAACTACAAGGAGTAATCAACACTACTAGCAACCCACAGGTACCAATCTGAGGTTTGGATATAAGAGATGAACTAGGGTTTGGGATGAGATGGTGCTGGTGAATATGTTGATGGAGATTGATCCCCTCCCAATGAGAGGATCATTGGTGATGATGATGGTGATGAATTCCCCCTCCCGGAGGGAAGTTTCCCCGGCAAAACAGCTTGCCGGAGCCCTAGATTGGTTCCGCCAAGGTTCCGCATCGTGATGGCGGAGTTTCTTCCCCAAAGCTTGCTTCTGATTTTTTCCTCGATGAAAGACCTCATATAGCAGAAGATGGGCATCGGAGGGCCACCAGGGGGCCCACGAGGCAGGGGGCGCACCCAGGGGGGTAGGGCGCGCTCCCCACCCTCGTGGACAGGGTGTGGCCCCCCTCTAGAACTTTCTCCGCTCAGTATTTTTTATTAATTCCAAAAAGGACTTCCGTGAAGTTTCAGGACTTTTGGAGCTGTGCAGAATAGGTCTCTAATATTTTGTCACGACCGGGTTTTCCGGGTAATAAATTTCCAGAAAAGATCGTCGTGCTCATCAGCCCCAGGATTACTGTTAGCTGATGAGGCTCCAACTTGATACAGAAATTCCAAGCAAAATACAAAATATGTAGTACAAGACCGTTCTGGCCTGTGAGTACAACAAATGGTTTCTAGTGGTTGATGGCGGAAGCGGGTTGTGAATCATCAGTGTCTATGGGACTCCAATTCCCACAGGAACAGCTGACCAGGTTAACTCCTATCTTCGCGAGGCTGCTATCTTCCTTGAGTGGGTTCCGGGGCTGGCATCGCGTCGCTCCTCTCCGTGCAAGAAAAATCTGGCCAAGACAATAGCCAGGGACAAGCCGGTGAGTACTTTGAATGTACTCGCAAACATTATGAACACAGGTATAATATAACAATGATGTACTAAAAATATTTTATGCTCATGACGTCAGTCACAAAAGATAAATAAATCTCGGATACGTGCAAGCAAGTTATTTATAAAATTGCAATAACATAGTAGTATTAAAATTTATGAAATAAATAACAAGCAATGCCACAGTCGGGCGTCTTAGCGACACCACATAAAGGGCTTTAAAAAGAATGCCACAGTCGGGCGTCTGAGCGACACCACATAAAGGGCTTTAAAAGAAATACCACAGTCGGGCGTCTGAGCGACGCCACATAAAGGGCTTTAAAAGAAATGCCACAGTCGGGTGTCTGAGCGACGCCACATAAAGGGCTTTAAAAGAAATGCCACAGTCGGGCGTCTGAGCGACGCCACATAAAGGGCTTCAAAAGAAACAATCATAGTGAATATCCCGGAGATAGGACCATCCCAGAGATACTCGATAATAACAATAATATCACGGGTTAGTCAATAATAATAATAATCATAGTTATCACAAGTCACAAGCAGTAATTCCATTTCTGGTTAACCGTTTCACCTCCGAAGACCGACGCTAAGACCGATACCTGACCCATCCCAGACTGTAATCCTTAACCATGGACACGGCTATTCGAATAGGTTTAATCTCTGCAGAGGGGGTACTCTTTACCCACGAGTAACGGATTTCTTTAGTCCATCGGGACTAATTCCGTCTACGGTCTTTTTGTTGAAAACACACCTAACTTGCACACACCAGCTTAACTCACCGGTGTCTGGAATCACCCACGACACCTGTCAAGCAAAACTCTAAGTGGGGAGGCTACAACCTCGCGTAGCATGGGATCAAATTTATACCGCGCACTCTAAGGGGTGCCCCCCTCTCGATCCCAACCGGAAACACCCATGCCCCCGGACCAGGTGGCCTGCCTACCAGCTACAACCGGTATCTTCCACCCTGGCCTCTCTGTACGGTGTGTGCTAGAAAGAGGTTGACAACTTACTGAACCGTACTCTACTTGCTGTAGAGACGAGTGGTAGTACGAAACAAGTATGGGGGTTACTGGAACAAGACTCGATCTACGGTCGACTCAGGAGGTTTAAGTATTCCCTGCATGATTAGCATAACGAATATATTTCAACCAACAGAGTCACCGCTCATATCACCTGGCCATGCCATACCAGACATAACCGTCCCGACGGAGACCGGCGACAAACTCATGCCTACCCAAGGCAGAGGTTTTCCTGGGTTCCTGTCGGTATGCATGCAAGGCACATGAGGGTGATTATCATCACAAGTGTGTTCATTTCCAACAGCATGGAAATCAATAACATGCACCCATGCATATGATCATGTCACATGAAATAACAAGTTTCTCCGAAGTGAGGTGATGTTATAAACGTGTCATCGAACACACAAAAATATTATGCCAGGGTTCAGAATGCTTGCCTTCAATGTGTGGAAAGGCAGGGTGCACTCCAAAACTTGAAACATTTCTCTTCTCTTCCAAAAATCCTATTTTAGCAATATAAAAGAATTAACACACAAAATAAAAACAGCGCAAAAAGTTGTTCTGAATTTTTTTCAAATAAATCTTAAATTAAACTAGACAATATTTGAGAGATGTAGGAAAAAGAATTAATTCATTTGGAGTTATATTTAAAAAGTTATAACCAGTCAAAGTTTAGTCAAAGTTCTGTTTTAAAAAAAAATAGAAAACGGAAAACGGTTCGCCTGGACTACGTCTTCTGACATTGGTCGCGTACTTACCGGAAATACGCTTCCACCAGAGAAAAACGTATCGGTCGGGTTGCGCCACTAGTGGCTTGGGTTGGCTCACCGACAGGTGGTCCCCACCTGTCGGGTTCATCTTCTTTCCCCCCGTGAGCGCCTCGACAGAGACACGGGCCATTTCCAACGGCGATCCCCGGCGACACAAGCCACCATTCGACGCGCTCGCGATATGGGGGTGATCGGGAGGAGGAACCGCATCCATCTGCAGTGGTTGGGGGCGCGGGGGAGCTTGAGGGTGAGAGCACCTTCCTCCATGGCGGAGGGGAAGCTTCGGGAGGGAATGGCGTTCGGCATACCGTGGCTCCCGGGTGAAAATGGAAGTGGGAAAGGGTTCTCGGGGTAGATTTGGAGCTAATGGAGGAGAGTATGGAGGGGAAGCAGCTCTGGTTGCTCGGAATCGACCGGAGGGCGGCGGCGGCCCAAACTGCCAGAGATGGAGGGGACGACGGCCTCTGGAGGAATGGGAGCTAGAGGGGCCTTGTTATGGCATCGAGGAGGGTTCATGTCCAGCATGAAGAGCTCGGAGTGGGTTTATATAGGCAATCGGGGGCGGTTCCGACGATGGCCGAGGATAAGAACGTCGGCGACCGCCGTACTGTGCTGCAGGGCGACGTGGCGGTGGTTGGTCGGCTCCAGGAGCTACCGACGAAAGCTCCACTGTCCATGGAGGCGAGCTGGCGCGCTGTGGTGGTCGGGGCGGTGCTGCCCATGGCGGTGGTGGATGCGGCCGCGGGCATGCCGCCAAGAGGGCTCTGGTGGCGGCGCTGTGGGGTGCCAGGGGTGGTCGGGGTGGCGTGGCGGTGCGGGGGATACGTGGCGTGCTAGCAGCTATTGGCCAAGGGCCGGAACGAGTCGGAACGGGTGCGGGGCGAGACGCGGCGGCTCGAGCGCACTGGCGTGCCAAACGCACGCTCTGGGCGCGCCCAGAGCACGCCCACCATCTGTTCGGCGAAATGCCGTGGCCTGCTAGATGGCTTGGTTGGAGCTGAGGATTAGCAGTTCTAGTCTAGGGCTAGTTGAGATGCTAGTGGACATGCTAGTTTGATCAGAGGTGCAAGGTCACAGTGCAAAACAAAAATCATGTCAAAACTGATCATGCCCCTAAGGTGTTTGACAAAATGCCACAGGCACCTAGGCTTTTCTTGGAGGGGCCAAATTCTCCAGACTAGGGTCTCCTTAGATGTACAAGAGGGTGGTGAGGTTAGTTTGTGAAAAGCACAAACTTGTTAGTGCAAGTTTTGCAGAACTTCAATTCTGGACAGGAAATAAATGACATTATTTCATGAACCAAAATTAATCCAAAAGGTGCATGCTCCTGGACTTAAGGGTTTAACATGGGGGACTACAAGTAGGAGAAATAATCAAGGGTCAAAGAGTAAGTAAAAACATGGTTGCTGTACAAACCATCAAGTTGGTCCAGAATGAAAATGAGGTTGATTCACTCAAATTTTTCAAAGAACATAAATAGGTTTTTGCACAAAGTGAAATAATAGGCTCCTACTGACCTCCCCTAATTTTGGAAGAAGTTTTAAAGAAATATTTAAATAGGTTGTAGTGCAAAATGCACTCTGGACCAGAGAAGAAAAATTGAGTGTAGAGCTCAAAATATTTCATGAATGAAATATATTTTTGCATAAAAGTGATTTAAAAACATCTCATGACATCTCCAAATTTTTGTGGGAATTTTAAGTGAATTTATCAAATGGTTGTAGTTCAAAAAGAGCTCCAAATTTTAAAACAAGTCATTTAATGAATAAAGCTCAGGGTGAAATAATTTTATAAATAAATCTACTGATTGAGGGATGTTTTTAAATGAGAGGGAAAATAAGTCCAATATGCTTTGGAAGGATCCACTTGGGAAAAACTCCTTAATATTAAAAGAAAAGTTTTGAAATCAACAGATATATTCTTGCAGGCAAAAATTTTAAATTCTTGGCAAAATTTTAATAACTAAAACCTGGTTAAATTTTTGGGGTGTTACATATTTGCTCCTTTTCCAGCCTAGAATCCCAGCTGTCGGCATTCTCCCTCTTCATATAAACCTTTTAAAATGAGAGAGAATATGCATAAGTATTGTGACATAATGTGTAATAACAGCCCATAATGCAATAAATATCGATATAAAAGCATGATGCAAAATGGACGTATCATGCTCCTCTATAGGGGCGTGTGTCACGTGTACCATGTTCACTATCTTTAACTGAGGGGGAAATTGCTTCTGACCCCCGGTAGCTGGTTGGTGTGTCTCTTCGTCATCGCTATCACTGGGCGGCCTTTTCCCCTTGTGTTCGACATTGAGCTTGCCGACCTGCTTGAAGACCCAACAACTTCTGTTGGTGTGATTAGCTGGTTTATCGGGGTTGCCATGAATCTGGCAGGGCCGGTTCAATATCTTGTCTAAATTGGATGGTTCGTATCTGTTTGCCTTGAATGGTTTTTCCGTTGACCGGGTTTGGGGCCGCTGAATCCGGCGTTGACCGCTGTGGCACGCGTTCTTTCATTATCATTGCGACGTTTGTGTTTGCTGTGTCGAGGCTTGCCATTGCCGTTTCGGACTTCGGAAGTGCCCGGATCATTGGCGATGTTGCTTCTACGAGCGAGCCAATTGTCTTCTCCCGTGCAAAATCGGGTCATTAGAGTGGTAAGGTCTGACATGGATTTTAGTTTTTCTTGACCGATGTGCCGGGCGAGCCATTCGTCCCGTACGCTGTGTTTGAAGGCCGCTAGGGCTTCCGCGTCCGGGCAGTCGACGATCTAGTTCTTTTTAACTAAGAAGCTAGTCCAGAGCTTCCTGGCTGATTCTTCGGGCTGTTGAACTATGTGGCTTAAGTCATCGGTGTCTGGTGGCCGGACATATGTAGCTTGGAAGTTGTCGCGGAAGGCGTCTTCCAAATTCTCCCAGCTACCAATAGAGTTTTTGGGCAGACTGTTTAACCAGTGCCGAGCTGGACCTTTGAGTTTTAATGGGAGGTATTTGATGGCATGAAGGTCATCTCTGCGGGCCATGTGGATATGGAGAAGGAAATCCTCGATCCATACCACGGGATCTGTTGTTCCATCATATGATTTGATATTTACGGGTTTAAACCCTTCTGGGAATTCGTGCTCCATTATTTCATCCGTGAAGAAAAGAGGGTGTGCGGTGCCTCTATGTTGGGCCACATTGCATCGTAGCTCCGATGGAGTCGGTAAGCGGTTTTCGGCCCGGGTGTGACTAGGCTTGTTACGTCCGAATAGATAGCCATCGTCACGTGTCGGGGCACGTTCTCATGATCCATAGATCGATCTGGTATGTCCTGCTCTATTGTCCAGGCCCTACCGAAGGTCATATGTATGACCACGAGCTGTTTTACCTCTGTATTTACGATGAGGCGGGGCGGGAAGGTGTTCGGCTTGAGTTGCCGCTTTATCCTAACCACGTGGTGGTCGGTCAGCCGCATTGCGCAATGATGGTATGTTCTCCAGCGCCTCGCCGTTGAACTGAGGTAGCAATTTGAGCTTCGGGTAGCTTTTGGATGCGTGCTTGAGGCTGTGTTCTTCGGCTGCTAGGACATCAGTACATCTGTCATTGAGCAGATCTTGGTCAGCTTGAAGCTGCTGCTGCTTCTTTTTCAGGCTCCTGGCAGTGGCTATTAGCCGGCGCTTAAAGCGCTCCTGCTCCTGAGGTTCCTCAGGCACAATAAAATCGTCGTTGCCAAGGCTCGCCTCATCCTTGGAGAGTGGAAGATAATTATTGTCCTCCGAGTCGTCGTTTATGACCTGTTCGTCAGGGCCAACTTGCCCATTTTCCCATTCCTCCTATTCGGAGGTTATCTCGACGGGGTCTTAGTTATCTTTGGGATCGTGCGGAATACTACTTTCCCCTGTGCCAGTATTGCCGTCTTTTCTATGACGCGATTTAGAGCGGCGCCGCTGACACCAACATTTTGACTGTATCATAGGAGGTTTGTCCTCGACTGGATCTTCTTGTCATCGTTGTTAGTTCTTTTAGGTGTATCCACCATGTACACGTCGTAAGAAGAGGTGGTCGTCCTGTGTACGGTAAGCGGCGGGTCTTGGCTCGGCTCCTCATCGGCATCGTCGTCCATACCATCGATGTCTTTGGAGCCGTAATCGAGCGTGTCAGTTAAGTCTTGGACAGTGTGTATGAAGTGGGCGGTGGGTGGGAAGCGAAATTCTCTGTCGTCAGCCTCCAGTTTGAACCGGATACAATTCGGCTATGAGCCTCCTGCTAAGGATAGTGCTCTTAATGAGTTTAACACATCGCCTAAAGGCGAGTGCCGAAGATATCTGTCACAGCCCTAGAATTGTTTGCAGATAGTTGCATCAGTGAGCATCATGCATCCTGTTATTTTCAAGAAACTTGAAATGAGGAAATTGAAAGCCTCAGAAATCATTTTAAAAGAAGGGTAAGAACCCTTTAAATTGCATTCATTGTTTCCAAAATGACTTCATAAATGTTTGATAATTTTGGCAAGGCTTTGAGACCAAACCAAAAATAGTGAACATTTTTGAAGGAATTATTTTGGGACTTTGAAATTAAATCAATAAGTATTTGAGTTTTGGATTATATTCATTTTTTATAGAATATAATTCAAAAGGCCTTGGAATTATTTATGTGCCTCTGGAAAAGTCCATAATGGCAACATAAAAATATTCACAAGGTTTTGCCCTGTTTTGAATTTATTTCGAATTTATAATCAGTGGCAAAATGAATAAATAAAAACAAAACAAAACAGAAATAAATCAGAACAGAAACGTACCTGGCCTTACCTGCAGCCAACTAGGCGAAGCTGGGCCGGCCCACTGGCCGTCCCAGTCACCACCAACCTCTCGCTAGAAGGACGAGAGGTGCGTGGCCGCCGCGCGCCGGCACGCGCCCGAGCCACCTCCTGTTTTCGCCGACGCTTGGGGCTGTCTGGAGACGCCACGCAACCCCCGACCCCTCTGGCCTGTCCACTCCTCCTCTCCCCTCCTCTGTCTCTCTCACACGCAACCACTGAACGCCATCGCCGCCGCGCTCACTACCACCGCGGCCACAGCCATCCCCGAACCTCTCCGACACAACCCTGAGCTCCGAAACGACGTGTTCGTCCTCCCCGCCGAGCCACATGACACCGGACACCCTGGAGCCCCCTCATCGACGCCATCTTCATCCTCTGCACCGACGGCCCCCGTCGACTGATTCGTCGTCACCAAGCCGTCGCCGAAAACGCTGGGATCACCGACGACCCCGCTGTGAGCTCCACTCCGTTTCCCCTCCTTCGTTTTTCTTGCTCCCGTGCCGGAGCACCATCATCCACGTGCCCGAGCACCTCCGTGCACCATGGCCGCCTAGCTTCCTTGACCCAAGCTCCTTTGCTCGAACTGGTGGCACCAGCGTGCTTCTGGTGGCTTGCGGATGCCACCTAGCCCATCAGCTCCTCCCCTAGCGCATCACAGCCCCGAACCCATCTGCTCCCGAACTCCGGCCGCCGCCTCACTCGTCACCGCCGACGCCGCAGCTCACCCCGGTTCCTCTTGCTTGCTCCTTTGGATGCACGCGAACCCGAGGAACCCGTAGGAGCTAACGGCGAGGCAAATGGTTGCCCGTAGCTCGATCTCGATGAGCATCCGTCGTCGGATGTGCTCGCCGGTGTTCAACTCCGGTGAGATGACGTGGCGTCATTAGCTTGAGCTAATTATTGCATTAATCTCACCCTGTGCCACTAACAGACGGGCCCCACACCCTAATTAACCATGGGGTAAACCCCTGTTTAGATTTAACCTAACCACAGTGGCCCACGCGTCAGCTTTGACCATACTGACGTGGCCGTTGACTGGGCCCACAAGTCAGCGACCCTAGCCAGTACCGTGACACTAACCTATGGGACCTACAGGTCAGGTTTGACCTGGACCAGCCCCTGTTGACTTGCTGATGTCAGCATGACCTGATGCTGATGCAGTAATACATTTTCTGGATTTATTAATAATCAGGAAATTCCAGAAAATGTTCAAAACTTCTAAAAATCATAGAAAAAAAATCTATAACTCAGATTGAAAAGATTTATATATGAAAAATGATCAGAAAAATCCAAAGAATTTGAATATGGCATTTTCATGCATGTTGGAACAACTTAAAAGTTGCTGTTTAGGACAATCCAATTAAATGGCATTTAAGGAATCACATATGGAGTTTGAATTTGAACTTAGGGTTCAAACCAACTCCATTTAACATGTTGCTAGTTGCATTAGCTGAAAACACAGCATATTGACATGTCATGATCATGCATCATATTGTGCATTGCATTGATTGTGTTCTTTCTGTGTTTGCTGGTGGTTGTCCCCTCTCGATAGACGTTTTCCGACGATGAGTTCGATGACACCGATGAAGAGCTATATTATCTTCAGAAGTGCCAGGCCAGAAAAAACCCCTTGTTCATTCCGATACAATCCCACTCTCTTGCTCCTGCTCTCTTTTACTACATTAGGACAACAACGATTCAACTGTTACATGTTGCGGTAGTTGAACCCCTTTCCTCTGCATGACCTGTCATTGCCACAGTAAATAGATGAAACCCACTAGCATGAGTAGGAGTTGTTTGAGCCCTGATGTGCCTACTCATTCATGCTTGTTTGTCATGCCTGCTACTGCTTAGAGTTGAGTCAGGTCTGATTCATCGGGGATGAATTGGAATGGCGATGAACATGTCCTACTATGTGTGAGCTAATTGTGTGAACACGATTTGGTAAAGGCAGCGGTGAGAGGCCATGTAGGAGTACATGGTGGGTTGTCTCATTGAAACCGTCCTCAGGAACTGAGTTCTGTGTTTGTGATCCATGAACAGCTACTACCACTCATTGGGATCCTTAATTGACCCTCTCGACTTATTAACTGCCCTAGTCCTCTGTCCAGGAGTTGCAACTAGTTTCTGGTGTTTATAGGATATGTGTTGGCGGCCGTGCGTAGCGCTGACCCTAGGGGTGGGCTATGATGCGGTAGATACACCGTGGCACGGTGTACCGGGCGCCCGTTTGGTGTCTCGAGAACCCTGCACACATCGTTTGGGGCTGTGAGCGAAACTCCGGCCGGATCTCCTCGCGGATGGAACCCGAATAGGCGATAAACTTGGACTAGAGACTTGTGTGGTTAGTCAGGTCATGGCCGACACCCTCGCCAGGCTTCCGCTTGAAGGTTGCCGAGATACATGACGTGTATATGGTGATAAGTGGTGGGAGCATGTGTGAAGAAGTACACCCCTGCAGGGTTATCATTATCTATTCGAATAGCCGGATTCCTCGGATATGGAAACTTGGACCCCTTGCATAGTTCATAGACAAGTGAAAGTGGATACTCTAAAATGCGCAAGATAAGCATGAGTGCTATGGATGGCGTTCTCGTAGGGAGACGGGAGCGGATCTATAGTGGTGTATTGATATGGTGAATATGTGGACTCGTGTGCGCCACCTCAAAAGAGTTGCTTGCAGTCATAGTTAAGGTTAGCCACTGAGTCAAAGCTGGCTTGCTGCAGTTAAACTCCACCACCCCCCTTGTTGATACCGATGCATATGTAGTTAGTTCTGATGTAAGTCTTGCTGAGTACATTTGTACTCATGTTTGCTTAATTTATGTTTTGCAGAGAGACGTCAGTCTCGCTAGTAGTTTCGTGTGGGCTTCGACGTTTAGCTTGCTACCTCAGCTAAGATCTTGTGCCCTCGGCAGGATCTGGTAGATAGTCAGGCTTCTCAGCCTTTTTCATTTGTAGATGCCTGTACTCAGACATGTTAAGCTTCCGCATGTGCTTTGATTTGTATGCTATGATTGTTGGGTCATGAGACCCATGTTTGTAATATCTCGCTCCTCGGAGCCTAATAAATACTTGAGTCATAGAGTTATGTTGTGATGCCATGTTGTATTTACACATATCGAGCATATTGTGTGTATGATTGAAATGCTTGGTATGTGTGGGATCCAACAATCTAGTTGTTTATCCTTGGCAGCCTCTCTTATGGGGAAATGTAGTCTAGTGCTTCCATGAGCCATAGTAGTCCGCTACAGCCCGGTTCACCGGAGTCCTGCTAGCCCAGCACTACTGCTCAGGACACTTGACTGGCCGGCATGTGTTTCACTTCGTTCCTGTGTCTGTCCCTTCAGGGAAATGTCACGTGGTGACATCCGGAGTCCTGCCTAGCCTGCTACAGCCCGGGTTCCCGGAGTCCTATTAGCCCAGTGCTACAGCCCAGATTCACACGCTGCTGACCGACATGCTTGATGTGATTCATGGATGCCTGTCCCCATAGGTTGGTGCCTCTTTGGGTTCACGACTAGCCATGTCGGCCCGGGTTCTCTGTCATATGGATGCTAGTGACACTATCATATACGTGAGCCAAAAGGCGCAAACGGTCACGGGCCATGGTAAGGCGACACCCGTGGGGATACCGTGCATGAGGCCGCAAAGTGATATGAGGTGTTACCGACTAGATCGATGTGACTTGGAATCAGGGTTCTGACAGCTTTGGTATCAGAGCCTGACTGCCTGTAGGATTACCAAGCCAAACTAGTCAAAATCGAGTCTAGAAATGCTTTAGTTATATGTAGGGGAATTAATTGTGGAAGGGAACGTAAGGCTCTTTTTACTCCTTTACCTTATGCCCTTCTGATCTGAGTCAACCTCTTCTTTTCTGCGGGGATTAAGAACTAGACTTCTCGTCTTTCTATCAGGATCACGTGTTACTAATCCGTAGACTCGTAGGATTGATGGATTCAAGCCCGAGTTCGGTTCCTACTACTTCTGTGTGTTGACTGTTCATCTCAGAACTTTGATATTGTGATGTTAAGTGGTTATGCCACCATTTTGCAGGATGTCTCAAATAATTTTGAGCATTTACAACCGCTATGCCGTCCGAGTCATCCCAGGTCTCTAAATAGTCCAATGCATTTGCAAATCCCTTCTTTCCGTTCCCGATGTTCCTTTGGTCCAGTTCAACCACACTAATCCGTGAGTTGAGGTACTCTATTGCCCCGGTATATATGTTGGGGCTATTTTTATGACCCTAGGTGTTTTAGGGAGTCACCTAGTAATCTAGCCATGTTTTGTGTTCCCGGTGTGATGATTCTGGCCACCATTCTCGAAAGCAACTCGTGATGCCATTTAGTAGTAGGTATTCTACTTCTGTGTTCTTGACCCAAGAATCACTCTATTCACTTCCTGTTGATAGTGTTGCTAGTTCCTTTAGGATATTAGTAACCCTTGCGATAGTCCTCGAGGTCCGTGGTATTTCCTTCTTCCAAATACCATGAACCATTCTTGGCACAAGTTCTTTTAACCAAAAGATCACAGCCAGAGTGCTCTTGATGAGTTCCCCATTCATAATTGTGATTCTGCCAGTTCTATCTTTCCGCATGGGTTATCCGGAAGAAACCTGTTGAACTTAGTTCGACATACTAATCTATGCATCCACAACTCAAAATGTTATATGTTCCTTGAGTTGACCCTCTTCAGTTATGTTCTGACCTTGATCTATCAATTAGTCAGGAATAGTTGTGCATTCGTGTTCATCGATGCCTATTATTCTTGTGGTCCGTCAAGCCATTCTATTCCAGAATGACTAGGAGAAACAAACTCCAGTACCTCATCCATATCCAGGATTGGGTCAAAATAGTTGTGCTCCACAGATCAAAATGCCAATCCAGCTTTTGATTTTGTTCTACCCTAAAGTATTACCGTCTTATGTCAAGAATGTCATGAGAATTGCACAACCTCTCATGAATTCTTGATATAGTGATACTCCTCGCCATCGTTGTTCATTCCTCGGTTCCTGTGTTATCGTAACCGGAATGCCGACAAGTGAATCGTGATGTGTGAAATCAATACTCCTAGCAACTTTGTTGCTTGGTAGTTAAAGGACAATATTCTCATCCTTAGCGTGTTGGTTACCGAACCATCGTTCTGAGATTGATCGTGCTACCTAGTCCTTATTTCCGGTGCACTTTTTGATCACTAAGTTAGGATAGTGTCAATCCTTGCTTATTTGATGATATCGTCTTGCCCTGAAAAGCAAGATTGTTCTCGAGCTTAGCGACATATCGGTGGTTAGTGATTTTCCGTATATCTTCTCGGAAGTATAACCAGGTTGTCACCTAACCGCTATGTTGAGTTCATGATCAAGTTGGTTTCTTGTAAACCACCCCTTTCTCCAAGAATCTGTGTTGGATACCCCTGAGCTAGTTGGTTAAGCTAAACAACAACTTGGAGAGTTGGAAGATAAAAGCTTGTCCGACTTAGTTCATTTTAAGGGATATCTTGTATGTGTGTTGAAGAAAGATGGTATTTTCATCGATTGACCCTCGTGATCAGTTAATGGACCTATCATCTTATCCAATCTTTGGTTCGAGTATGGGCTATCCTCAAATCAAATCAGAACCAACGATATTCGTAATGTTGTCTTACTCGTGGTTGTTTCTTCGAGCATACACCATTATATATTTTGGGTCTGACCAATGCTATCACCTTGTTCACATAATTGTGGAATTCCACTTATATGGAAACCTGGATGAATTATTGTTAAGCCCATCAACAACGTTTTTATCTCCTCCATGATTCGTGTTGAACATCCCGCTAGTGTTGGAAACTTCTAAAAGCATTATCTCCATGTCCCATTCATGAAGCATATGTTGGATGAAAGAAGTGGCCTTCTCTGATACATGTGCATTTGGTGCAAGTTGCCGCCGTGAGTTCGAGAAAGATTGATTTTGTTTCCTCTGGTACCATCCCAAGTCAGTCATGCATGTGCAAAGTATGCTATGGTTTGACAGGCTCGCTACCTCCATTCTATATGTGTTCCCTAGCACACCAAGCCACTGAATGACTTATTCAAGGATAAGAAGTTCCTTCTTAAGAGCATGCCTTATGCAAGGACTTTCATATCCTCGATGATGGCTCCCCACCTAAACTCGGTAGTGTTTTATTATAAGACTACTATGTGGTCATGCTTGTTTGGGACAGCGTGTTTACATGTGTGTAGTAGAACCCGCTCATGTTTTGGAGCTTGCTATCGTAGTTCATTTCCTGAGAATCTTGCAACTTCATCTCGTCGAATTGTGTTGCAACTCTTCTTTTCAGACACGTGAATCTAAAGTATCATGTTTCTAACCAGATCTGAATCTCAGGCAGATATGATGGTTGGAACACTCCCAACCTTTGCATTTTGTTCCCATCTTGCACCGCCATTGTGCCAATTCCCATGAGCTGACCTCTCAGTAATTGTTGTTTAGTATCATTTTCAAAAGTGTTCCTATCATGGGTCCCATCCATTTCCGATGATAAGCAAAAGTCATCCATTGCGTTGTCTTCAACAAGGTAGTCCACATCATCCATTCTAGTCAGGGTATGCCATTCTTTCAAACTCCTTCAAACGGTTGCTCGAGATTTTCCCTAGGATGTTATAGAGAATTTTATTGATCTCTGGATCAAAAGTAATTCTTTTTGCCACTTAAGGGATAATTCTACGAGTCATCCTTCTCTAGGGTGTCTCGTTATGGTATCATGGCAACTCAAATCCTTGCTACGTTGACAACCGTTCACCACCCTCTTAGGTGTGGAATTGTTGTCTACCTAGTAAACCCTCGTCATCTGTTCCACTCCACCCCTCTAGATGTGTACTTCGTGTCTCAGCTCGAGAGATGTTTCAATGTCTCACTCTGTGAGTTGATCCTGAGTTGTTCGATCTTCGATATGATCGATCCTTCTAGAGTTTTCTCTTTCCTCTCATTGTCATGTTAGTTGGAGTTCTCGGGGAAAGACATCGAGACAATGATGGTGGTCGAATCAACGTTCTTATGAAGTGCCACCTGGATCATGAAGATCGTGTTAGTTTGCATTCCCCCTTCTTTTTTCCCTACGCTTGAATCTTGGGACGAGATTCTTGTTTAGTGGGGGTGAGTTGTCACAACCCTAGAATTGTTTGCAGATAGTTGCATCAGTGAGCATCATGCATCTTGTTATTTTCAAGAAACTTGAAATGAGGAAATTGAAAGCCTCAGAAATCATTTAAAAAAAAGGCAAGAACCCTTTAAATTGCATTCATTGTTTCCAAAATGACTTCATAAATGTTTGATAATTTTGGCAAGGCTTTGAGACCAAACCAAAATAGTGAACATTTTTAAGGAAATATTTTGGGACTTTGAAATTAAATCAATACGTATTTGAGTTTTGGATTATATTCATTTTTTATAGAATATAATTCAAAAGGCCCTGGAATTATTTATGTGCCTCTGGAAAAGTCCATAATGGCAACATAAATATATTCAGAAGGTTTTGCCCTGTTTTGAATTTATTTTGAATTTTTAATCAGTGGCAAAATGAATAAATAAAAACAAAACAAAACAGAAATAAAACAGAACAGAAACGTACCTGGCCTTACCTGCAGCCCAACTAGGCAAAGCTGGCCCGGCCCACTGGCTATCCCAGTCACCACCAACCTCTCGCCATAAGGATGAGAGGTGCGTGGCCGCCACGCGGCAGCACGCGCCCGCGCCACCTCCTGTTTTCGCCGACGCTGGGGGCTGTCTGGAGACGCCACGCAACCCCCCGACCCCTCTGGCCTGTCCACTCCTCCTCTCCCCTCCTCTGTCTCTCTCGCACGCAACCACCGAACGCCATCGCCGCCGCGCTCACTGCCACCGCGGCCACAGCCATCCCCGAACCTCTCCGACACAACCCCGAGCTCCGAAACGACGTCTTCGTCCTCCCCGCCGAGCCACACGACGCCGGACGCCCTGGAGCCCCCTCATCGACGCCATCTTCGTCCTCTGCACCGACGGCCCCCGTCGACCGATTCGTCATCACCAAGCCGTCCCCGAGCACGCTGGGATCACCGACGACCTTGCTGTGAGCTCCACTCCGTTTCCCCTCCTTCTTTTTTCTTGCTCCCGTGCCGTAGCATCATCGCCCACGTGCCCGAGCACCGCCGTGCGCCATGGCCGCCTAGCTTCCTTGACCCAAGCTCCTCTGCTCGAACTGGTGGCACCAGCGTGCTTCTGGTGGCCTGCGGATGCCACCTAGCCCATTAGCTCCTCCCCGAGCGCATCACAGCCCGGAACCCATCTTCTCCCGAACCCTGACCGTCGCCTCGCTCGCCACCGCCAACGCCACAGCTCACCCCGCCTCCTCTTGCTTTCTCCTTTGGATGCGTGCAAACCCGAGGAACCCGTAGGAGCTAACGGCAAGGCAAATGGTTGCCCGTAGCTCGATCTCGATGAGCATCCATCGTCGGATGTGCTCGCCGGCGTTCAACTCCGGTGAGATGACGTGGCGTCATTAGCTTCAGCTAATTACTCTGTTAATCTTGCCCTGTGCCACTAACAGATGGGCCCCACACCCTAATTAACCACAGGGTAAACCCCTGTCTAGATTTAACCTAACCACAGTGGCCCGCGCATCAGCTTTGACCATACTGACGTGGCCGTTGACTGGGCCCACACGTCAGCGACCCTAGCCAGTACCGTGACACTGACCTGTGGGACCCACAGGTCAAGTTTGACCTGGACCAGCCCATGTTGACCTGCTGACGTCAGCATGACCTGATGCTGACGCAGTAATACATTTTCTGGATTTATTAATAATCAGGAAATTCCAGAAAATGTTCAAAACTTCTAAAAATCATAGAAAATAATCTATAACTCAGATTGAAAAGATTTATATATGAAAAATGATCAGAAAAATCCAAAGAATCTGAATATGGCATTTTCACGCATGTTGGAACAACTTAAAAGTTGCTGTTTAGGACAATCCAATTAAATGGCATTTAAGAAATCACATATGGAGTTTGAATTTGAACTTAGGGTTCAAACCAACTCCATTTAACCTGTTGCTAGTTGCATTAGCTGAAAACACAGCATATTGACATGTCATGATCATGCATCATATTGTGCGTTGCATTGATTGTGTTCTTTATGTGTTTGCCGGTGGTTGTCCCCTCTCGATAGACGTGTTCCGACGATGAGTTTGATGACACCGATGAAGAGCTATATTATCTTCAGAAGTGCCAGGCAAGCAAAAACCCCTTGTTCTTTCCGATACAATCCCACTATTTTACTACATTAGGACAACAACGATTCAACTGTTACATGTTGCGGTAGTTGAACCCCTTTCCTCTGCATGACCTGTCATTGCCACAGTAAATAGATGAAACCCACTAGCATGAGTAGGAGTTGTTTGAGCCCTGATGTGCCTACTCATTCATGCTTGTTTATCATGCCTGCTACTGCTTAGAGTTGAGTCAGGTCTGATTCATCGGGGATGAATTGGAATGGCGATGAACATGGCCTACTGTGTGAGCTAATTGTGTGAACACAATTTGGTAAAGGTAGCGGTGAGAGCCCATTTAGGAGTACATGGTGGGTTGTCTCATTGAAACCGTCCTCAGGAACTGAGTTCTGTGTTTGTGATCCATGAACAGCTACTACCACTCATTGGGATCCTTAATTGACCCTCTTGACTTATTAACTGCCCTAGTCCTCTGTCCAGGAGTTGCAACTAGTTTTTGGTGTTTATAGGATATGTGTTGGCCGCCGTGCGTAGCGCTGACCCTAGGGGTGGGCTATGATGTGGTAGATACACCGTGGCACAGTGTACCGGGCGCCCGTTTGGTGTCTCGGAAACCCTGCACACATCGTTTGGGGCTGTGAGCGAAACTCCGGCCGGATCTCCTCGCGGATGGAACCCGCATAGGCGATAAACCTGGACTAGAGACTTGTGTGGTTAGTCAGGTCATGGCCGACACCCTCGCCAGGCTTCCACTTGAAGGTTGCCAATATACATGATGTGTATATGGTGATAAGTGGTGGGAGCGTGTGTGAAGAAGTACACCCTTGCAGGGTTATCACTATCTATTCGAATAGCCGGATTCCTCGGATATGGAAACTTGGACCCCTTGCATAGTTCATAGACAAGTGAAAGTGGATACTCTAAAATGCGCAAGATAAGCGTGAGTGCTATGGATGGCGTTCTCGTAGGGAGACGGGAGCGGATCCATAGTGGTGTATTGATATGGTGAATATGTGGACTCGTGTGCGTCACCTCAAAAGAGTTACTTGCAGTCGTAGTTCAGGTTAGCCACTGAGTCAAAGCAGGCTTGCTGCAGTTAAACTCCACCACCCCCTTGTTGATACTGATGCATATGTTGTTAGTTCTGATGTAAGTCTTGCTGAGTACATTTGTACTCACGTTTGCTTAATTTATGTTTTGCAGAGAGACGTCAGTCTCGCTAGTAGTTCCGTGTGGGCTTCGACATTTAGCTTGCTACCTCAGCTACAATATTGTGCCCTCGGCAGGATCTGGTAGATAGTCAGGCTTCTCAGCCTTTTTCATTTGTAGATGTCTGTACTCAGACATGTTAAGCTTCTGCATGTGCTTTGATTTGTATGCTATGATTGTTGGGTCATGAGACCCATGTTTGTAATATCTCGCTCCTCGGAGCCTAATAAATACTTGAGTCGTAGAGTTATGTTGTGATGCCATGTTATATTTATACATATCGAGCATATTTTGTGTATGATTGAAATGCTTGGTATGTGTGGGATCCGACAATCTAGTTGTTTATCCTTGGCAGGCTCTCTTATGGGGAAATGTAGTCTAGTGCTTCCATGAGCCATAGTAGTCCGCTACAGCCCGGTTCACCGGAGTCCTGCTAGCCCAGCACTACTGCTCAGGACATTTGACTGGCCGGCATATGTTTCACTTCGTTCCTGTGTCTGTCCCTTCACAGAAATGTTACGCGGTGACATCTGGAGTCCTGCCTAGCCTGCTACAGCCCGGGTTCCCGGAGTCCTGTTAGCCCAGTGCTACAGCCCGGATTCACACGCTACTGACCGACATGCTCGATGTGATTCATGTATGCCTGTCCCCGTAGGTTGGTGCCCTTTGGGTTCACGACTAGCCATGTTGGCTCGGGTTCTCTGTCATATGGATTCTAGCGACACTATCATATACGTGAGCCAAAAGGCGCAAACGATCTCGGGCCATGGTAAGGCGACACCCGTGGGAATACCATGTGTGAGGCCGCAAAGTAATATGAGGTGTTACCGGCTAGATCGATGTGACTTGGAATCG
The DNA here is from genome assembly GCF_002162155.2 of Triticum dicoccoides. Lineage (NCBI taxonomy): Eukaryota > Viridiplantae > Streptophyta > Magnoliopsida > Poales > Poaceae > Triticum > Triticum dicoccoides. Next base: position 291,665,135 of record NC_041388.1, read on the forward strand.
GGGTCCTGACAATATCCGCGGAGCTGAATTCGATGATCGATGACCAATCAACCTCGACGTATGCAGATGCACAAGGTTTGGAACCTGTAGGCGGAGACGAGTCCATGGTTCCGGTGACACATATGTCACTTGAAGTTAAGTCTGTGTGCGGCTCCAACGCCGCTGAGTCTGCGGCCTCTGCGGCGGGCTTGAGCTTCCCGTCCTTGGATGGCGCGATCTGCAATGGATGTAAAGCCGGAGCAGCTACAGGTATTATCTCCTGGGTATGTTCCGATGACAAATTTACGTCATGTTCATCGTGGTGGCAGGGAGCGGCTGCCTGATACGTCTCCAACGTATCTATAATTTTTGATTGCTCCATGCAATTATATTATCTGTTTTGGATGTTAATGGGCTTTATTTTACACTTCTATATCATTTTTGGGACTAACCTATTAACCGGAGGCCCAACCCAAATTGCTGTTTTTTTGCCTATTTCAGTGTTTCGCAGAAAAGGAATATCAAATGAAGTACAAACAGAATGAAACCTTCGGGAACGTGATTTTCTCAACAAACGTGATCCAAGAGACTTGGAGTGGGCGTCAAGAAACAATCAAGGAGGCCACGAGGCAGGGGGCGCGTCTACCCCCCCTGGGTGCCTCCTCCACCCTCGTGGGCCCCTCGTTGCTTCACCGACCTACTTCCTCCTCCTATATAAGTCCACGTACCCCGGAAACATCCAGGAGCACCACGAAAACCTAATTCCACTGCCGCAAACTTCTGTACCCGAGAGATCCCATCTTGGGGCCTTTTCCGGAGCTCTGCCAGAGGGGGCATTGATCACGGAGGGCCTTTACATCAACTCCATGGCCTCTCCGGTGATGTGTGAGTAGTTTACTTCAGACCTTTGGGTCCATAGCTAGTAGCTAGATGGCTTCTTCTCTCTCTTTGGATCTCAATACAAAGTTCTCCTCGATTCTCTTGGAGATCTATTCGATGTAATCTTCTTTTGCGGCGTGTTTGTTGAGATCTGATGAATTGTGGGTTTATGATCCAGATTATCTATGAACAATATTTTATTGTTCTCTGAATTCTTTTATGTATGATTGGTTTATCTTTCCAAGTCTCTTCGAATTGTCAGTTTGGTTTGGCCTACTAGATTGATCTTTATTGCAATAGGAGAAGTGCTTAGCTTTGGGTTCAATCTTACGGTGCTCGATCCCAGTGACAGTAGGGGAAACGACACATATTGTATAGTTTCCATCAAGGATAAAAAGATGGGGTTTATATCATATTGCATGAGTTTATCCCTCTACATCATGTCATCTTGCTTAAGGCGTTACTTTGTTCTTATGAACTTAATACTCTAGATGCATTCTGGATAGCGGTCAGTGTGTGGAGTAATAGTAGTAGATGCAGGCAGTAGTCGGTCTACTTGTCGCGGACGTGATGCCTATATACATAATCATGCCTAGATATTCTCATAATTATTCACTTTTCTATTAATTGCTTGACAATAATTTGTTCACCCACCATAATACTTATGCTATCTTGAGAGAAGCCACTAGTGAAACCTATGGCCCCGGGTCTATTTTCCATCATACAAGTTTCCAATCTTTTTTATTTTGCAATCTTTACTTTCAATCTATATCATAAAAATACCAAAAATATTTATCTTATTATTATTATCTCTATCAGATCTCACTTTTGCAAGTGGTCATGAAGGGATTGACAACCCCTTTATCGCGTTGGTTGTGAGGTTCTTATTTGTTTGTGTAGGTACGAGGTGACTCGTGCGTGGTCTCCTACTGGATTGATACCTTGGTTCTCAAAACTAAGGGAAATACTTACGCTGCTTTACTGCATCACCCTTTCCTCTTCAAGGGAAAACCAACACAATGCTCAAGAGGTAGCAAGAAGGATTTCTAGCGCCGTTGCCGGGAGATCTACACCAAGTCAAGACATACCAAGTACCCATCACAACTCTTATCCTCCGCTTTACATTATTTGCCATTTGCCTCTCATTTTCCTCTCCCCCACTTCACCCTTGCCATTTTATTCACCCTCTTTTTTCGTTCCCATTCTCTTTTTCTATTTGCCTTTTTTGCCTATTTCTTGTTTGCTTGTGTGTTGGATTGCTTGTTTGTCACGATGGCTCGAGATAATACTAAATTCTGTGACTTTGCCAATACCAAAAATACTGATTTTATTAGCACTCCGATTGCTCCTCTTACCGATGCTGAATCTTGTGAAATCAATACTGCTTTGCTGAATCTTGTCATGAAATATCCGTTTTCTGGCCTTCCTAGTGAAGATGCTGCTACCCATCTAAACAACTTTGTTGATTTGTGTGATATGCAAAATAAGAAAGATGTGGATAATGATATTGTTAAACTTAAGCTATTTCCGTTTTTGCTTAGATTGTGCTAAAGCTTGGTTTTCGTCTTTGCCTAAAAATAGTATTGATTCATGGAATAAGTGCAAAGATGCTTTTATCTCTAAGTATTTTCCTCACACTAAGATCATCTCTCTTAGAAACGATATTATGAATTTTAAGCAACTTGATCATGAACATGTTGCACAATCTTGGGAGAGGATGAAATTAATGATACGTAATTGCCACACACATGGTTTGAATTTATGGATGATTATACAGAATTTTCATGCAGGATTAAAATTTTCTTCTAGAAATCTTTTAGATTCAGACGCGGGAGGCACTTTTATGGAAATCACTTTAGGAGAAGCTACCAAACTCCTAGATAATATTATGGTTAATTATTCTCAATGGCACACTGAAAGATCTACTAGTAAAAAAGTGCATGCAATTGAAGAGATTAATGTTTTGATTGGAAAGATGGATGAACTTATGAAATTGTTTGCAAATAAGAGTGCTCTACCGATCCTAATGATATGCCTTTGTCTACTTCGATTGAGAATAATAATAAATCTATGGATGTGAATTTTGTTGGTAGGAATAATTTTGGTAACAACACGTATAGAGGTAATTTTAATTCTAGGCCATTTATGGGATTTATTTTACACTTTTATATCATTTTTGGGAGTAACCTATTAACCACAGGCCCAGCCCAAATTGCTGTTTTTTTTGCCTATTTTAGTGTTTCGCAGAAAAGGAATATCAAACGAAGTCCAAATGGAATGAAACCTTCGGGAATGTGATTTTCTCAACAAACGTGATCCAGGAGACTTGGAGTGGGCGTCAAGAAACAATCGAGGAGGCCACAAGGCAGGGGGCACACCTACCCCCTAGGCGCGCCCTCCACCCTCGTGGGCCCCTTGTTTCTCCACCGACCTACTTCTTCCTCCTATATAAGTCCACGTACCCCGGAAACATCCAAGAGCACCATGAAAACCTAATTCCACCGCCGCAACCTTCTGTACCTAAGATATCCCATCTTGGGGCCTTTTCCGGAGCTCCACCGGAGGGGGCATTAATCACAGAGGGCCTCTACATCAACTCCATGGCCTCTCCGGTGATGTGTGAGTAGTTTACTTCAGACCTTCGGGTCCATAGCTAGTAGCTAGATGGCTTCTTCTCTCTCTTTGGATCTCAATACAAAGTTCTCCTTGATTCTCTTGGAGATCTCTTTGATGTAATCTTCTTTTGTGGCGTGTTTGTTGAGATCTGATGAATTGTGGGTTTATGATCTAGATTATCTATGAAGAATATTTGATTCTTCTCTGAATTCTTTTCTGTATGATTGGTTTATCTTTGCAACTCTCTTCGAATTATCAGTTTGGTTTGGCCTACTAGATTGATCTTTATTGCAATGGAAGAAGTGCTTAGCTTTGGGTTCAATCTTACGGTGCTCGATCCCAGTGACAGTAGGGGAAACGACACATATTGTATTGTTGCCATCGAGGATAAAAAGATGGGGTTTATATCATATTGCATGAGTTTATCCCTCTACATCATGTCATCTTGCTTAAGGCGTTACTCTGTTCTTATGAACTTAATACTCTAGATGCATGCTGGATAGCGGTCGGTGTGTGGAGTAATAGTAGTAGATGCAGGCAGGAGTCGGTCTACTTGTCGCGGACGTGATGCCTATATAGATGATCATGCCTAGATATTCTCATAATTATTCACTTTTCTATTAATTGCTTGACAATAATTTGTTCAGCCACCGTAATACTTATGCTATCTTGAGAGAAGCCACTAGTGAAACCTATGGCCCGGGTCTATTTTCCATCATACAAGTTTCCAGTCTTTTTTATTTTGCAATCTTTACTTTCAATCTATATCATAAAAATACCAAAAATATTTATCTTATTATTACTATCTCTATCAAATCTCACTTTTGCAAGTGGTCGTGAAGGGATTGACAACCCCTTTATCGCATTGGTTGCAAGGTTCTTATTTGTTTGTGTAGGTACGAGGTGACTCGCGCGTGGTCTCCTACTGGATTGATACCTTGGTTCTCAAAAACTGAGGGAAATACTTACGCTGCTTTACTGCATCATCTTTCCTCTTCAAGGGAAAACCAACACAATGCTCAAGAGGTAGCACTACCGTGGTCTCGAATCTGTCGAAGATCAAGTCTCCACGAGTATCCGCGATGTAGTCCAAGCTTCCAAATCTGACCTGGTGGCCAGGGGCGTCATTTTTGATCTGCTCTAGATGGCCAAGCGAGTTGGACTGCAGTGCGAAGCCGCCGAACACGAAGATCTGTCCGGGAAGGAAGACTTCCCCTTGGACAACGCCGTTGTAGATGATTGAAGGAGCCAACAAACCTTTTGACGACGACACAGTGGGACTCTTAGTGAAAGCACCAATGTTGGTGTCAAAACTGGCGGATCTCGGGTAGGGGGTCTCGAACTGTGCGTCTAAGGTCGAGGGTAACAAGAGATGGAAGACACAATGTTTACCCATGTTCAGGCCCTCTCTATGGAGGTAATACCCTACTTCCTGCTTGATTGATCTTGATGAATATGAGTATTGTAAGAGTTGATCTACCACGAGATCGTAATGGCTAAACCCTAAAAGTCTAGCCTGTCCGACTATGATTATTAGGGTGTCTCTCTATGGACCTAGCCCCCCGGTTTATATAGACACCAGAGGAATCTAGGGTTACATAAGGTCGGTTACAGAGAAAGGAATCTTCATATTTGGTCGCCAAGCTTGCCTTCCATGCCAGGGAGAGTCCCATCTGGACACGGGTATAATCTTCGGCCTTTTTATCTTCACAGCCCATCAGTTCGGCCCATGTCTAATAGGTCGGACGCCCGAGGACCCCTTAGTCCAGGACTCCCTCACATCCCCTCTTTCGTCTTCGTCTATCGGTAACTTTACTTGAGGCTATATTTTTATTCACCACATGATATGTGTTTTGCTTGGAGCGCCTTGTATGATTTGAGTCTTTGCTTTTTAGTTTGACACAATCATCCTTTCTGTACACACCTTTTGAGAGAGACACGCATGAATCGTGATTTATTAGAATACTATATGTGCTTCACTTATATCTTTTAATCTAGACAATGTTGCTCTAGTGCTTCACTATATCTTTTTAGAGCACGGTAGTGGCTTTATTTTATAGAAATTATTGAACTCTCATGATTCACTTATATTATTTTGAGAGTCTCTAAAAGCATGGTAATTTGCTTTGGTTATAAATTTATTCCTAATATGATAGGCATCCAAGAGGGATATAATAAAAACTTTCATATAAAGTGCATTGAATACTATGAGAAGTTTGATTCCTTATGATTGTTTTGAGATATAAAGATGGTGATATTAGATTCATGATAGTAAGCAATTGTGGATTGTAGAAACACTTGTGTTAAAGTTTGTGATTCCCGTAGCATGCACGTATGGTGAACCGTTATGTCATGAAGTCGGAGCATCATTTATTTATTGATTGTCTTCCTTATGAGTGGTGGTCGGGGACGAGTGATGGTCTTTTCCTACCAATCTATCCCCTAGGAGCATGCACGTAGTACTTTGATTTAATAACTAGCAGAATTTTGCAATAAGTATATGAGTTCTTTATGACTAATGTTGAGTCCATGGATTATACACACTCTCACCCTTCCACCATTGCTAGCCTCTCTAGTGTCGCTCAACTTTCGCCGGTACCATACACCCACCATATACCTTCCTAAAAACATCCACCATACCTACCTATTATGGCATTTCCATAGCCATTCCGAGATATATTGCCATGAAAATTTCCACCGTTCCATTTATTATGACACGCTCCATCATTGTCATATTGCTTTGCATGATCATGTAGTTGACATTGTATTTGTGGCAATGCCACCGTTTATAATTATTTCGTACATGTCACTCTTGATTCATTGCACATCCCGGAACACCGCCGGGGGCATTCATATAGAGTCATAATTTAGTTCTAAGTATCGAGTTGTAATTCTTGAGTTGTAAGTAAATAAAAGTGTGATGATCTTCATTATTAGAGCATTGTACCATGTGAGGAAAGGATGATGGAGACTATGATTCCCCCACAAGTCGGGATGAGACTCCAGACGAAAAAAGAGGCCAATAAAATGAGAGAAGGCCCAATAAAAAATGAGAGAGAAGGGAGAAGGGACAATGTTACTATCCATTTACCACACTTGTGCTTCAAAGTAGCACCATGATCTTCATGATAGAGAGTCTCATATGTTGTCACTTTCATATACTAGTGGGAATTTTTCATTATAGAACTTGGCTTGTATATTCCAATGATGGGCTTCCTCAAATTGCCCTAGGTCTTCGTGGGCAAGCGAGTTGGATGCACACCCACTTAGTTTTCTTTTGAGCTTCCGTAAACTTATAGCTCTAGTGCATCCATTGTATGGCAATCCCTACTCACTCACATTGATATCTATTGATGGGCAACTCCATAGCCCGTTGATACGCCTAGTTGATGTGAGACTATATCCTTCCTTTTGTCTTCTCCACAACCACAATATTCTATTCCGCCTATAGTGCTATGTCCATGGCTCATGCTCATGTATTGCGTGAAAGTTGGAAAAGTTTGAGAACATCAAAAGTACGAAACAATTGTATGGCTTGTCATCGGGGTTGTTGATACGTCTCCAATGTATCTATAATTTTTATTGTTCCATGCTATTATATTATCTGTTTTGGATGTTTATAGGCTTTATTATACACTTTTATATTATTTTTGGGACAAACCTATTAACCGGAGGCCCAGCCCAAATTGTTGTTTTCTTGCCTATTTCAATGTTTCGAAGAAAAGGAATATCAAACGGAGTCCAAACGGAATGAAACCTTCGGGAGAGTTATTTTTGGAACGGAAGCTATCCAGGAGACTTGGAGTAGACGCCAGGGAAGCTTCGAGGAAGCCACGAGGCAGGGAGGCACGCCCCACCCTCGTGGGCCCCTCGTGGCTCCCCTGACCGACTTCTTTCGCCTATATATGTCCATATACCTAAAAACATCAGGGAATACAATAGATCGGGAGTTCCGCCGCCAGAAGCCTTCGTAGCCATCAAAAACCAATCTAGACCCGTTCCAGCACCCTGCTGGAGGGTGGGGGGAATCCCTCTCCGGTGGCCATCTTCATCATCCCGGCGCTCTCCATGATGAGGAGGGAGTAGTTCACCCTCGGGGCTGAGGGTATGTACCAGTAGCTATGTGCTTGATCTCTCTCTCTCTCTCTCTCTCTCTCTCTCTCTCTCTTTCTCGTGTTCTTGATTCGGAACGATCTTGATGTATCGCGAGCTTTGCTATTAGAGTTGGCTCTTATGATGTTTCTCCCCTTCTACTCTCTTGTGATGAATTGAGTTTTCCCTTTTAAGTTATCTTATCGGATTGAGTCTTTAAGGATTTGAGAACACTTGATGTATGTCTTGGATGTGCTTATCTGTGGTGACAATGGGATATCATGTGATCCACTTGATGTATGTTTTGGTGATCAACTTGCGAGTTTCGTGACCTCGTGAACTTATGCATAGGGGTTGGCACACATTTTCGTCTTGACTCTCCGGTAGAAACTTTGGGGCACTCTTTGAAGTTCTTTGTGTTGGTTGAATAGATGAATCTGAGATTGTGTGATGCATATCGTATAATCATACCCACGGATACTGGAGGTGACATTAGGGTTTTGGTTGATTTGCGTATTAAGGTGTTATTTTACTACGAACTCTAGGGCTGTTTGTGACACTTATAGGAATAGCCCAACGGATTGATCAAAAAGAATACAATAATCTCTTCATTTGTTCTCCGCTATTAGTGACTTTGGAGTGACTCTTTGTTGCATGTTGAGGAATAGTTATATGATCCAATTATGTTATTATTGTTGAGAGGACTTGCACTAGTGAAAGTATGAACCCTAGGCCTTGTTTCCTAGCATTGCAATGCCGTTTGTGCTCACTTCTACCACTTGTTACGTTGCTGTTTTTATATTTTCAGATTACAAAAACCTTTATCTACCATCTGTATTGCACTTGTATCACCATTTGTTCGCCGAACTAGTGCACCTATACAATTTACCATTGTATTGGGTGTGTTGGGGACACAAGAGACTCTTTGTTATTTGGTTGCAGGGTTGTTTGAGAGAGACCGTCTTCATCCTACGCCTCCCACGGATTGATAAACCTTAGGTCATCCACTTGAGGGAAATTTGCTACTGTCCTACAAACCTCTGCACTTGGAGGCCCAACAACGTCTACAAGAAGAAGGTTGTGTAGTAGACATCAAGCTCTTTTCTAGCGCCGTTGCCGGGGAGGTTAGTGCTTGAAGGTATATCTTTAGATCTTGCAATTGAATCTTCTTGTTTCTTGTTTTAGCACTAGTATAGTTTATAAAAGAAAACTACAAAAAAATGGAATTGAGTTTGCCTCATATGCTTCATCTTTTTAATATCTTTCATGAGAATGATGGAAAGGAAAATTGTGCTTAAATGCTAGAAGAAGAAGTCTATAAAATGTTTGGCACTAAATCTATGAATGATGAGCATGATTGCAATGTAGTTAGTATGAACTCCTTGAATATCCATAGTACTAATGATGATTGCACCAGTCATGATGAAAATGTCTCTTATAAGCATGTCAACTTTTGTGGAGTGCATAGAGTTTGCAAGTACATACCAAATAGGGAAGATAGATTTTGCAAGAGGGATAAGTATTTAGAAACTAAATGGATGCAAGAGAGGCTAGATGTTTGTGCTGAAAATTTAAAATTTCTTCACCATACTTGTGAACTTTGCAATGAACATGGTCATTTAAATCTCAAATGCAAATTGTCTCATGATCGTGTCGTGTCCAAAAATTGTGATGATTTGATTTCTATAGCGACCCGACCTCAGACGGTCAAGTCTCTGTGCTTAAGTGTCATCCCTGGATCGGTATGCTGACACACACAGTATTCGAGGATTTATAACAGAGGTAAATCACATGTATAAAGTAACGCAAATACTATTACCTCAATCCATATAGCGGAAGTAACAAAGGTTGTGGATTCCCATCAACACCAACGACAAAGTTGAGTGTAGAAATCATAACCCTAACGTATCACTTACTCGTCGTAAGAATCCTGCAACATGAGACGTTGCACCCACAAAGGGTCAGTACGTTGAATGTACTGGAAAATTCACACCATAGGATAATGATGAATAAAGGCTATCACTACATGCATATTTGGCTAGTGAAAAGCTCTAAGTTTATTTTTGCATAAATCCAATTTTTTCCTACAACAAAGGAATATATTTTATTTAACTACAAAGTTGGTTTAAAACATTAAGAAGGTTCCTCCAACTCAATCCCAAAATAATAATCATTAACCACATCAAATTAATTAAATAAAGTGTTGAGATCAACATGATAATTCAAGAACTAGATACTCAAGATGTCCATAACCGGGGACACGTCTAATCATGATTAGTTTGTACACTCTGCAGAGGTTTGCGCACTTTTCCCCACAAGACTCGATCTCCTCCGTTGGATTTCTCACACTACATGGTGTTTGAGAAACGGATGACCGAGACACAGTCTTTCAGAAGAATTAACTCTTTACTCCGGGTGGACCGTTACACTTACTTTTCCTCAACATCTGCTAGTCCACCACTGAAAGAGGTCACACAACATACTCAACTATGCCAGAGCCCATAATGGCTTGTGGCTGCACACGGAAGTTTCTAACATGAATAATCTTATGATCCCTTTGAGCCTGGGTGGCAGACCATAGGAGGATCACACGGTATATCCCCGGGATCTCCTAGGACAATAGTGGTATATCCCCAGGTGCCCAAAACAAGCAATCCACCCAGATGTGTATTAAAGTTGCCACCTTAAGTTAAACCATTAATTAACAATCTCACATTTGTCATGGATACACTCAAACTCAATCCACGTCTACGAGCATGGCATGGCAATATAAGCATAACATAGAAGTAACTCCTAGGGGTTTGATAATAAAACAGGTAATAGGTTCTACCTCATCATCTACTTCCCAAAACCCACATGTTAAGAGATCCTACTCATGCAATGTGTGAAGGTTGAACTAATGCATAAAAACTGGGTGATAAAAGGATATGACCAAAGTGTGAACTTGCCTCATACTATTGATGAAGATGATTTGCACTCATAACTCCTGATAGTTCTACTCGTCACACTCCGGTCAATCTATCGTGAGCAAGCAATAGTAATCACACATAAGCAATCACTCAAAAGATGGAAAGAACGAAGGAGACAATTCAGAAAACATCAAAACCAAGCAAATAACTCTTGCAACATAAAACAATTTCTAACAGCACCAAAATTACGTGAATTTGGCCTTATCAGAAATTTTAGGTCAAGAGCTTCGATTTGCAAAAAGAATCAAACAAATCGGAGTTACGAAACTCAAATTATGATCAAAAGAAGTTTGAATATGAATCGATAGGTGAAAACAAGACAAAACTATAGGTGCTAGTTTCATCTAATTTGGATGAACGAGTAAAAAGTTATGGCTATTTAAAAAATCAGGGCCAAGCTGTTTTACGGAAGAAAAATAGCTACGGCTAAAAAATAAACTAGGTCTAATGTATAAATACGTAGACTAATTGATAATCTAATTATTCTATCGTACTAGTCTAGAAAATAATAAACTAGACTTCGGAGAGAGGAGACAATTTCCAGAAGTCTCGCCGAATAGGAGAAAAATATTTTTCTTTAATGAATCTAGTCAAACAAAAATATTGATTTAACCCGAATCAGATGATTTTTGGAGGCTCTATAAGTCTATATTTATAGGTGAAAAAGAGGTTTAGGGGTCAAAGAATAGGCAATGTGGGACTAAACATAGACAAAAATTAACGAAACAGAAAAGAAAAAGGCTAAATGCCTCGCACGGGCCTAAAGGTCTCGGCCGGCCGCGCGCTGTAGTTTTTTTAACAAAATTCGGCCTAAGTAAAAAAATGAGAAGGCTGGCTGGGCCTGTCCCATTTAGGAGAAAAACAAGATGAGGCGCCCGCTGCCACTATACTATGCGTGTGGGCGATAAATAATTCTGGGCTGCACATACAGTTTTTTTAAAAGAACAAAAAGAAAACGAATAAAGAAATTAAAATAAAATTTTATATAGGCATATTATATATCATAATTTTTAGAAAAATATTTTATACAACATGAACATTTTTCTAGCGTAAAATAAAATACACAAAAATTCAAATAAAGCAAAGAGTGCTACTGTTGCAATAAAACCTCATAAAATCATTTTAAAAATACCAAAATGATTTCAAATTTATTCCTCTCCAATTTTCTACTGTAGGGAATCATGTTACCCTATTTTCCATATATTTTATTTTGTAGAAAAATAATTTGAATAAAACCCAAATAACTCCAGATTGAAAATAATTTCAAAGGGACTTTAAATTTGATTCTTTTAAACTTCCAACTCATATTACATATGTTTTGAAGAAGTCATTTTATCTTCTCTCATATAAATCATTGAGTTGCTTGAAGTTCTCTGAATTTGAAATAGTTCCAAATGAAATTCAAATATTTTTCAAAAACACTTTTCATTTAATTAAATGGAAGAAGTTATATCATCTTCTCTCTAGGGTTTTGTATTTGAAAGAATATGAATTCATGGAGATCAGAAAGCAAATTGAAAGTGTTGGGAAAGTCATTTTATTCCCTCTCATTTAACTTTCAAAAAGTTTCGAATTTCACTCAATTTCACCCAAGCAACCACACCACAATCAAATAATCAATCAAATATATTTATTTAATATAACATTCCAAAATTTAGAATTTTGGGATGTTACAATGTCCCTTGCACATCATAATGAACTTAGTTTGCTTTTGGGTTATGAAGAAATGAAACGTATAACTAAGCATATTCCAGAATATAACCTTGAGAAATTCCTCGATATTGATCTAGAAGAAATGCTTATGTATTGTGGGGTGAATTGCATTGAAAATCCTTATATTGCCAATTACATAAAGAAAAGAAAACAAATAGAGGATGAAGAGAACACTAATGAAAGGGAAGAGGCTTCCCCATATCCTCCTATTATTTCTTATGATGAATTAGGTAACGAGGAGGAGCCTTCTATTCAACCAATCTCATTAATAAGGAGCTCCAAAAAGAGGATTGAACCCACACATAATGTGAAGAAGAAAAAGAAAAGATGGAGAAGTAAGGGTGAAAAGGTATCCCTCCCAAATGATATTGCCCCTATTACTCATTGTGATGATGATAATTGCCATACTATTCGTGCTATCCATACTATTAATGTTGAGAGTGATTATGCTTATGATATGAAAAGGCCCAAGCTTGGGGATGCTATGTTTGATGATAATGACATGTTTGAGAATATATTTGCTGCAATTAATGTTTTTCCCAAGCTTGGGGATGCTATGTTTAATGAAGATGGTATTTCTAGCCTCCCAAGTTTTGATATGCAAATTTGTTATGATGACAGCATGCCTCCTACTTATGATGATTATATTGATGAAAGTGAGTTTGGAAGAGTGTCAACTTTAGGAAGTAATGATCCCACTATTTTGGAGGATGTTGAATCTTATTGTGATAATTATGAAAGTGGATTTGGAGAGGTCATGACTTTATTTAGTAATGATTCCACTATCTTGGAAGAGGTTTCAATTGATTATGATGAGAACAAAGTTGCTACTTATGATGATTATTGTGATGATAATTATGCTATAAAAAGTTGTGATGATTATATTTATAAAACTTGTCATGATTATGATTACCCTCTTTCTAAACATTACTCTTTTAATGTGGAAACAATTTATAGTATTCGAGTTTCTTATGATACTCCCACTATTCTGATTGAGAAGAATCTTGCTTATGTGGAGAGTAGTAAATTTTCCATGCTTGTAGATCATGAAAAGAATGCTTTATGGGATGATTATATTGTTGAATTCATTCATGATGCTACTGAAAATTATTATGAGGGAGGAATATATGCTTGTAGGAATTGCAATAATATCAAGTTTCCTCTCTATGTGCTTAAAGTTTTGAAGTTATGCTTGTTTTACCTTCCTATGCAAGTTGATTCTTGTTCCCACAAGTTGTTTGCTCAAAAAATACCTATGCATAGGAAGTGGGTTAGACTTAAATGTGCTAGTCATATTCTTCATGATGCTCTCTTTATGTTTCAATTCTTTTCTTTAATGTGAGCATCATTGAAATCATCATGCCTAGCTAGGGGCGTTAAACGATAGCGCTTGTTGGGAGGCCACCCAATTTTATTTTTGTTCTTTGCTTTTTTGCTCCTGTTTAGTAATAAATAATTCATCTAGACTCTGCTTATAGGTGGTTTTATGTTTTAATTAGTGTTTGTGCCAAGTAGAACCTTTGGGAAGACTTGGGTGAAGTCTTTGCGATCTTGCTGTAAAAAATAGAAACTTTAGCGCTCACGAGATTTGTTGCCATTTCTTACTGGAGAGTGCTATTTAGTTAATTATTTTTGAAGATGATTAATAGAAAAATTCCTCAGGTCCACCAATTTATTTGAGAATTTTATGAGTTCCATAAGTATACGTTTGACACAGATTAGTACAGACTGTTCTGTTTTTGACAGATTCTGTTTTCATCATATTGTTTGCTTATTTTGATGAATCTATGAGTAGTATCGGAGCGTATGAACCATAGAGAAGTTGGAATACAGTATATATTACACCAATATGAATTTGGAATGAGTTCACAACAGTACCTAGGTGGTGATTTATTTTCTTATACTAACGGAGCTTACGAGTTTTCTGTTAAGTTTTGTGTTGTGAAGTTTTCAAGTTTTGGGTAAGGATTCGATTGACTATGGAATAAGGAGTGGCAAGAGCCTAAGATTGGGGATTCCCAAGGAACCCCAAGGTAATATTCAAGGACAACCAAGAGCCTAATCTTGGGGATGCCTCGGAGGGCATCCCCTCTTTTGTCTTCGTTCATCGGTAACTTTACTTGGAGCTATATTTTTATTCACCACATGATATGTGTTTTGCTTGGAGCGTCATTTTCTTTTCTTTTGTTTTGCTTGCTATTTAAATAAAACACCAAGATCTGGAATTCTTAAATGTTAGAGAGTCTTCACATAGTTTCATAATTATTCGACTACTCATTGATCTTCACTTATATCTTTTGGAGTACTTTGTCATTTGCTCTAGTGCTTCACTTATATCTTTTTAGAGCACAACGGTGGTTTTATTTTGAAGAAATTGTTGAACTCTCATGCTTCACTTATATTATTTTGAGAGTCCTAAACAACATGGTAATTTGCTTTGGTTATGAAACTAGTCCTAATATGATGGGCATCCAAGATGGGTATAATAAAATCTTTCATATAAAGTGTGTTGAATACTATGAGAAGTTTGATACTTGATGAATGTTTTGAGATATGAAGATGGTGATATTAGAGTCATGCTAGTTGAGTAGTTGTTAATTTGAGAGATACTTGTGTTAAAGTTTGTGATTGCCGTAGCATGCACATATGGTGAACCGTTATGTGATGCAGTCGGAGCATGATTTATTTATTGATTGTTTTCCTTATGAGTGGCGGTCGGGGACGAGCGATGGTCTTTTCCTACCAATCTATCCCCCTAGGAGCATGGACGTAGTACTTTGTTTCGATAACTAATAGATTTTTGCAATAAGTATGTGAGTTCTTTATGACTAATGTTGAGTCCATGGATTATAGCACTCTCACCCTTCCACCATTGCTAGCCTCTCTAGTACCGCGCAACTTTCGCCGGTACCATAAACCCACCATTTACCTTCCTCAAAACAGCCACCATACCTCCCTATTATGGCATTTCCATAGCCATTCCGAGATATATTGCCATGCAACTTTCCACCATTCCGTTTATTATGACACGCTCCATCATTGTCATATTGCTTTGCATGATCATGTAGTTGACATCGTATTTGTGGCAAAGCCACCATTCATAATTTTTTCATACATGTTACTCATGAGTCATTGCACATCCCGGTACACCGCCGGAGGCATTCATATAGAGTCATATATGTTCTAAGTATTGAGTTCTAATTCTTTTGTTGTATGTAAATAAAAGTATGATGATCATCATTATTAGAGCATTGTCCCAGTGAGGAAAGGATGATGCATACTATGATTCCCCCACAAGTCGAGATGAGACTCCGGATGAAAAAAAAGAGGCCACAAAAAAAAGAGAAGGCCCCAAAAAACAAAAAAAAACAAAAAGAGAGAGAGAAAAAATACAGAAGGGGCAATGCTACTATCCTTTTACCACACTTGTGCTTCAAAGTAGCACCATGATCTTCATGATAGAGAGTCTCCTATGTTGTCACTTTCATATACTAGTGGGAATCTTTCATTATGGAACTTGGCTTGTATATTACAATTATGGGCTTCCTCAAAATGCCCTAGGTCTTCATGAGCAAGCGAGTTGGATGCACACCCACTTAGTTTCTTTTTGAGCTTTCATACACTTATAGCTCTAGTGCATTTGTTGCATGGCAATCCCTACTCACTCACATTGATATCTATTGATGGGCATCTCCATAGCCCGTTGATACGCCTAGTTGATGTGAGACTATCTTCTCCTTTTTGTCTTCTCCACAACCACCATTCTTTTCCACCTATAGTGCTATGTCCATGGCTCACGCTCATGTATTGCGTGAAGATTGAAAAAGTTTGAGAACATCAAAAGTATGAAACTATTGCTTGGCTTGTCATCGGGGTTGTGCATGATTTAAATATTTTGTGTGATGAAGATAGAGCGTAGCCAGAATATATGATTTTGTAGGGATAACTTTCTTTGGCCGTGTTATTTTGAGAAGACATGATTGCTTTGTTAGTATGCTTGAAGTATTATTAGTTTCATGTCAATATTAAAATTTTGTCTTGAATCTTATGGATCTGAATATTCCCGCCACAATAAAGAGAATTACTTGGATAAATATGTTAGGTAGCATTCCACATCAAAAATTCTATTTTTATGATTTACCTACTCGAGGACGAGCAGGAATTAAGCTTGGGGATGCTGATACGTCTCCAACGTATCTATAATTTTTGATTGTTCCATGCTATTATATTATCTGTTTTGGATGTTTATGGGCTTTATTATACACTTTTATATTATTTTTGGGACTAACCTATTAACCGGAGGCCTAGCCCAAATTGTTGTTTTCTTGCCTATTTCAGTGTTTCGAAGAAAAGGAATATCAAACGGAGTCCAAACGGAATGAAACCTTTGGGAGAGTTATTTTTGGAACAGAAGCTATCCAGGAGACTTGGAGTAGACGCCAGGGAAGCTTCGAGGAAGCCACGAGGCAGGGAGGCGCGCCCCCACCCTCGTGGGCCCCTCGTGGCTCCCCTGACCGGCTTCTTTCGCCTATATATGTCCATATACCCTAAAAACATCGGGGAACACAATAGATCGGGAGTTCCACCGCCAGAAGCCTTCGTAGCCACCGAAAACCAATCTAGACTCGTTCCGGCACCCTTCTGGAGGGGGGATCCCTCTCCGGTGGCCTTCTTCATCATCCCGGCGCTCTCCATGACGAGGAGGGAGTAGTTCACCCTCGGGGCTGAGGGTACGTACTAGTAGCTATGTGATCTCTCTCTCTCTCTCTCTCTCTCTCTCTCTCTCTCTCTCGTGTTCTTGATTCAGAACAATCTTGATGTATCGCGAGCTTTGCTATTATAGTTGGCTCTTATGATGTTTCTCCCCCTCTACTCTCTTGTGATGAATTGAGTTTTCCCTTTGAAGTTATCTTATCGGATTGAGTCTTTAAGGATTTGAGAACACTTGATGTATGTCTTGCATGTGCTTATCTGTGGTGACAATGGGATATCATGTGATCCACTTGATGTATGTTTTGGTGATCAACTTGAGAGTTCTGTGACCTTGTGAACTTATTCATAGGGGTTGGCACACGTTTTCGTCTTGACTCTCCGGTAGAAACATTGGGGCACTCTTTGAAGCTCTCTGTGTTGGTTGAATAGATGAATCTGAGATTGTGTGATGCATATCGTATAATCATACCCACGGATACTTGAGGTGACATTGGAGTATCTAGGTGACATTAGGGTTTTGTTTGATTTGCGTATTAAGATGTTATTTTACTACGAACTCTAGGGCTGTTTGTGACACTTATAGGAATAGCCCAACGGATTGATCGGAAAGAATAACTTTGAGGTGGTTTCGTACCCTACAATAATCTCTTCGTTTGTTCTCCACTATTAGTGACTTTGGAGTGACTCTTTGTTGCATGTTGAGGGATAGTTATATGATCCAATTATGTTATTATTGTTGAGAGGACTTGCACTAGTGAAGGTATGAACCCTAGGCCTTGTTTCCTAGCAGTGCAATACCGTTTGTGCTCACTTTTACCACTTGTTACCTTGCTGTTTTTATATTTTCAGATTACAAAAACCTTTATCTACCATCCATATTGCACTTGTATCACCATCTCTTCGCTGAAATAGTGCACCTATACAATTTACCATTGTATTGGGTGTGTTGGGGACACACGAGACTCTTTGTTACTTGGTTGCAGGGTTGTTTGAGAGAGACCATCTTCATCCTACGCCTCCCACGG
Organism: Triticum dicoccoides; assembly: GCF_002162155.2. Taxonomy (NCBI): domain Eukaryota; kingdom Viridiplantae; phylum Streptophyta; class Magnoliopsida; order Poales; family Poaceae; genus Triticum; species Triticum dicoccoides. Next base: position 291,683,121 of record NC_041388.1, read on the forward strand.
GTTGATAAACCTTAGGTCATCCACTTGAGGGAAATTTGCTACTGTCCTACAAACCTCTGCACTTGGAGGCCCAACAACGTCTACAAGAAGAAGGTTGTGTAGTAGACATCAGTTGTGCATGATTTAAATATTTTGTGAGATGAAGATGGAGCATAGCCAGACTATATGATTTTGTAGGGATAAGCTTTCTTTGGCCATGTTATTTTGAGAGTGCCTTTTTAGTATGCTTGCAGTATTATTGTATTTATGTCAATATTAAACGTTTGTTTTGAATCTTATGGATCTGAACATTCATCCCACAATAAAGAGAATTACATGGATAAACATGTTAGGTAGCATTCCACATCAAAAATTCTATTTTTCTCATTTACCTACTCGTGGACGAGCTGGAATTAAGGTTGCGGATGCTTGATATGTCTCCAACGTATCTATAATTTTTTATTGTTCCATGCTATCATATTATCTATTTTGGATGTTTTATATGCATTAATGTGCTATTTTATATTATTTTTGGGACTAACCTATTAGCCTAGAGCCCAGTGTCAATTTCTGTTTTTCCTTGTTTTTGAGTTTCATAGAAAAGGAATACCAAGCATGAAGGAAATATGCCCTAGAGGCAATAACAAAGTTGTTATTTTATATTTCCTTATGTCATGATAAATGTTTATTATTCATGCTAGAATTGTATTAGCCGGAAACTTGATACATGTGTGGGTACATAGACAAAACACTGTGGTCCTAGTAAGCCTCTACTAGACTAGCTCGTTAATCAAAGATGGTTAAGTTTACTAACCATAGACATGTGTTGTCATTTGATAAACGTGATCACAACATTAGGAGAATGATGTGATGGACAAGACCCATCCGTTAGCTTAGTATTATGACCATTCAGTTTTATTGCTATTGCTTTCTTCATGACTTATACATATTCCTTTGACTATGAGATTATGCAACTCCCGGATATCGGAGGAATACCTTGTGTGCTATCAAACGTCACAACATAACTGGGTGATTGTAAAGATGCTCTATAGGTATCTCCAAAGGTGTTTGTTGGGTTGGCATAGGTCGAGATTAGGATTTGTCACTCCGAGTATCGGAGAGGTATCTCTGGGCCCTCTCGATAATGCATATCATGATAAGCCTTGCAAGCAATGTGACTAATGAGTTAGTTGCAGGATGATGCATTACAAAACGAGTAAAGAGACTTGCCGGTAACAAGATTGAACTAGATACCGACGACCGAATCTCGGGCAAGTAACATACCGATGACAAAGGGAATAACGTATGTTGTCATTACGGTTTGACCGATAAAGATCTTCATAGAATATGTAGGAACTAATATGAGCATCCAGGTTCCGCTATTGGTTATTGACGGGAGAGGTGTCTTGGTCATGTCTACATAGTTCTCGAAACCGTAGGGTCCGCACGCTTAACGTTCGATGATGATTTTGTATTATGAGTTATGTGTTTTGGTGACCGAAGATTGTTCGGAGTCCCGGATGAGATCACGGACATGACGAGGAGTCTCTAAATGGTCGAAGGGTAAAGATTGATATATTGGACGATAGTATTCGGACACCGGAATGATTTCCGAAATGTTTTGGGTATTTTTCGGAGTACCGGGAGGTTATTACCGGACCCCCTGGGGAAGTAATGGGCCTACATGGGCCATAGGAGAGAGAGAGAGAGGGGGGGAGCCCGCAAGCGGTGGCGCCCCCCATGGGAGTCCGAATTGGACAAGGGGGAGGGGGCGCGGCCCCCTTTCCTTCTCCCTCTCCCTCTCCTTCCCTTTTTCCCCTCCGAAAGAAAGGAAAGGGGGGGACTAGGACTAGGAGTCCTAGTCGGTTTCCCCCCATGGCGCGCCCCCTGTTGCCGGCCTCCTCCCTCTCCTCCTTTATATACGGGGGCAGGGGGCACCCCAAAAGGACAACAGTTGTTTCTTAGCCGTGTGTGGTGCCCCCTCCACAGTTTACTCCTCTGGTCATATTGTCGTAGTGCTTAGGCGAAGCCCTGCGCGGATCACATAACCATCACCGTCACCATGCCGTCGTGCTAATGAAACTCTCCCTCGACACTTTCCTGGATCAAGAGTTCAAGGGACATCATCGAGCTGAACGTGTGCTGAACTCGAAGGTGACGTACGTTCGGTACTTGATCGGTTGGATCGCGAAGACATTCGACTACATCAACCGCATTAACCTAACGCTTCCGCTTTCGGTCTATGAGGGTATGTGGACACACTCTCCCCCTCTCTTTGCTATGCATCTTCTAGATAGATCTTGCGTGATCGTAGGATTTTTTTTAAATTGCATGCTACGTTACTGATACGTCTCCAACGTATCTATAATTTTTGATTGTTCCATGCTATTATATTATCAACCTTGGGTGTTTTATATGCTATTTTATATGATTTTTGGGACTAACCTATTAACCTACAGCCCAGTGCCAGTTTTTGTTTTTTTCGTTGTTTTTGAGTATCGCAGAAAAGGAAAACCAAACGGAGTCCAATTGACCTGAAATTTCACAGCGATCATTTTTGGACCAGAAGAAGCCCATGGAGTACCGGAGATGGGCCAGAAGAGTCCTGAGGCCACCATGAGGGTGGGGGCACGCCCTACCCCCTGGACCCGCCCCCCTACCTTGTGGCCGCCTCGAGGCCCCCCCTGACTTGTTCACTCCAACACCTCTTATTAACCCCAAACTTCCAGAAAGAAACCTAGATCGGGAGTTCCGCCGCCGCAAGCCTCTGTGGCCATAGAAAACCAATCTAGACCCATTCCGGCACCCTGCCGGAGGTGGGGTTCCTCTCCGGTGGCCATCTTCATCATCACGGTGCTCTCCATGATGAGGAGGGAGTAGTTCACCCTCAGGGCTGAGGGTATGTACCAGTAGCTATGTGTTTGATCTCTCTCTCGTGTTCTTGATTCGACACGATCTTGATGTATCACGAGCTTTGCTATTATAGTTGGATCTTATGATGTTTCTCCCCCTCTTTCTCCTTGTGATGGATTGAGCTTTCCCTTTGAAGTTATCTTATCAGATTGAGTCTTTAAGGATTTGAGAACACTTGATGTATGTCTTGCATGTGCTTATCTGTGGTGACAATGGGATATCACGTGATCCACTTGATGTATGTTTTGGTGATCAACTTGCGAGTTCCGTGAGCTTGTGAACTTATGCATAGGGGTTGGCACACGTTTTCGTCTTGATTCTCCGGTAGAAACTTTGGGGCACTCTTTGAAGTTCTTTGTGTTTGTTGAATAGATGAATCTGAGATTGTGTGATGCATATCGTATAATCATACCCACAGATACTTGTGGTGACATTGGAGTATCTAGGTGACATTAGGGTTTTGGTTGATTTGTGTCTTAAGGTGTTATTCTAGTACAATCTCTATGATAGATTGAACGTAAAGAATAGCTTTGTGTTATTTTACTACGGACTCTTGACTAGATCGACCAGAAAGAATAACTTTGACGTGGTTTCGTACCCTACAATAATCTCTTCGTTTGTTCTCCGCCATTAGTGACTTTGGAGTGACTCTTTGTTGCATGTTGAGGGATAATTATATGATCCAATTATGTTATTATTGTTGAGAGAACTTGCACTAGTGAAAGTATGAACCCTAGGCCTTGTTTCAACGCATTGCAATACCGTTTTCGCTCAGTTTTACCACTTGCTACCTTGCTGTTTTTATATTTTCATATTACAAAAACCTATATCTACCATCCATATTGCACTTGTATCACCATCTCTTCGCCGAACTAGTGCACCTATACAATTTACCATTGTATTGGGTGTGTTGGGGACACAAGAGACTCTTTGCTATTTGGTTGCAGGGTTGTTTGAGAGAGACCATCTTCATCCTATGCCTCCCACGGATTGATAGGTCATCCACTTGAGGGAAATTTGCTACTGTCCTACAAACCTCTGCACATGGAGGCCCAACAACGTCTACAAGAAGAAGGTTGTGTAGTAGACATCAAGCTCTTTTCTGGTGTGGTTGCCGGGGAGGTTAGCGCTTGAAGGTATATCTTTAGATCTTGCAATCGAATCTTTTTGTTTCTTGTTTTAACACTAGTTTAGTTTATAAAAGAAAACTAAAAAATGGAATTGAGGGTACCTCATATGCTTCATCTTTTTAATATCTTTCATGACAATAAGGATTCCGATAATTGTGCTAAAATGCTAGAAGAAGAATGCATTAAAATGTTTGGCACTAAATCTTTGAATGATGAGTATGATGGCAATGTTGTTAGTATGAACTCTTTGAATACCCATAGTACTAATAATGATTGCACTAGTCATGATGAAAATGTCTCTTATAAGCATGTCAACTTTTGTGGAGTGCATAGAGTTTGCAAGTACACACCAAATAGGGAAGATAGATTTTGCAAGAGGCATAAGTATTTAGAAACTAAATGGTTGCAAGAAAGGCTAGCTGTTTGTGCTGAAAATTTAAATTTTCTTAGCCATCCTTGTGAACTTTGCAATGAACGTGGTCATTTAAATATCCAATGCCAATTGTTTCCTGATCGAATCGTGTCCAAAAATTGTGATGACTTCATTTCCCTTGCACATCATAATGAACTTAGTTTGCTTGTGGGTTATGAAGAAATGAAACGCATAACTAAGGATCTTCCAAATTCCCGGGGTTGCGCAGGACTCCTATTGGCTATTTGGCTGGTTTCCTTTTTTAGGACAAAAACAAGGAATGAGTTTTGGGATTATGCACCGGTACCGGTACGAACGGAGTAGGACAGTTGGCAAGCAATGCATTGAGCTCTTCTTATTGATAAAGCCAGTAATAATCAAACTAGAAAGGAAAAGAAAAAACACAAAGAAAAATATCTGCATGAATCTTCGCGTAACATCAATGGCATAGGACCTAGATGTGCATTACTTAGAGCACATCTAGCTGTGCTTTAGCAATACTGTCAAACCAAACCCCTAATCATCATTGCAAACAGCGCATAGAACATGGCTAATGCGACAACCACAACTACACATGCTAGTTCCTTCTTGTCTCTTGCTTTCATCTGTTGCCTGTGATTGATTCTTTCTTGCTTCATTGTACAGATTGTACATTCCAGATCAGCCAATTTCTTCTTCGGCTTTACATTATCTTCTGCGAGCTAGGTGATAACACTCCGAGCCCTACCATGCCATTCTTCATGCAGCCAGTTAACAAAGGCACAAGCCTCATATCCCTACCAATGTTAAATAGTATTCTGGATGAGCGGTGGTATTAACTGAAGTAAAATGATGAACTTAATTAGCACTAACCTCTAAGGGGCAACTGAGAAACCGCCTGCCAATGTCGAATCCCTCTATGCATACACGTCAAGTGGGAGTGTGCCCGTGCACACAACTCAGCTTTTGGTACTTCTCAGTGGCGCAAAACTCGGTGTCGAACTCGTGCTGCAGGAGTCTGGAGTCAAGCTCCGGATCTGGCGGCAGATTGCTTTCCTGGGGGTGGGGGGGTCATTCAGGACGGATTCAGCAAGGATCTATACTTTGAACATGCTAAAAAAGATCAGGATAGATTGGAACCTGACAGGACGATTCGGATCCGTAGTATACCTGCCTTTTGATGACCTTAGGCAAGTGCTCGGCGGCGATACGAGCAGGAGCAGCCGCACCGAAACCATCAACACCACTCGTTCGCATTCTCCCAATGTCAGCGCCACGTGAGCGAATTTGGAGGCTATGTAGGGATTTGGGGGAAATGGGGAAACTATGGAGATAAGCTAACGGTCGGGAACTACTTATGGCACTATATGTTGTATATGACACACTATTTATACATGTCGTCTGTGTTAGGTATTACAACGTCACACACGATTTCCGCACCAAACCGTGTGAGAAGACAACATAGGTTAGACACGGTTGCCGTTACATAACGGTATGTGATGTACTACCCTGTCCATATAATTGAGTTACAGTGAGATACCGTGTAAACAGTCGCTCTATGGATATCCGTAAAAAAGCAGCCGCTCTGCACATAGAGATGGCAACGACGACCTAGGTAGCGGCTACCGGAGAAGAGGTCAATCCTTGGTCGGTGGGTGGTGGTGGCGTCATAGGAGGTCAATCCTCGGTCTGCGGAGGGAGATACGAGGAGCTCAATCATCAAGGTCAGTGGCGGCGTGATTCGAGCACATCCATCGCGGTCGATGGCGGGATAGTGGAGGCCGAACTTCAGGCGGAAGCCGCACTAAGCTTTGCTCCTCGACCCTGCTATCTCGGCGTGCCGCCGCATCGCGCTTGTCTGTCTACTGGGTGGAGGTCGCCACGCGGCTAATTAATTAAGGTATTTTTTTGTGAGTGGCTTAATTAAGGTATTCAATTCCTAAGGGTAGTGTTGTACTAGTACTCTGTGTGTAAATTGACTGGCCATTAATTTTTGTCATTACACGTCTGGATAACAACATGGAGCGCCCTTAGTAATTATTAGAATAAAACCTTGTGATTTATGCACGCATCTTTGGGAAGTAGTTAATCCGTGTATTAATGTTGTTGTTTTGTTTTTAATTACCATTCGTGTGCTGCAGATGGAACGATCTTGATGGATGAAGAATCAAAAAACCATAGATTTTATCAGTGGCGTGACAGAGTTCGTAAATATGGCTGAAAGTATAAAGAGGAAAATTGGTGATGGGGATTACTGATACGTCTCCAACGTATCTACTTTTTCTCACGCTTTTCCCCTCATTTTAGACTCTAATTTGCATGATTTGAGTGAAACTAACCCCGGACTGACGCTGTTTTCAGCGGAACTACCATGGTGTTGTTTTTGTGCAGAAATAAAAGTTCTCAGAATGGAACGAAACTTTGTGAGGATTTTTTATATCAATAATAAGAATTTCTGGAGCCAAGACCCACCAGAGAGGGGCCACTGGGTGGGCACAACCCACCAGGGCGCGCCCCCTCTCCTGGCGCACCCAGGTGGGTTGTACCCACCTAGTGGCCCTGCTAACGACCCCCCTGATACTATAAATTCACATATTTCTAGAAAAAAATTAGGGAGAAAGAATTATCGCGATCTAGGAGACGGAGCCGCCACCAAGCCCTGTTCTTCCTCGGGAGGGCAGATCTGGAGTCCGTTTGGGGCTCCGGAGAGGAGGATCTTCATTCTTCGTCATCACCAACCCTTCTCCGTCGCCAATTCCATGATGCTCCCCACCGGGAGTGAGTAGTTCCTTCATAGGCTCGCTGGTCGGTGAGGAGTTGGGTGAGATTCATCATGTAATCGAGTTAGTTTTGTTAGGGCTTGATCCCTAGTATCTACTATGTTCTTAGATTGATGGTGCTATGACTTTGCTATGCTTAATGCTTGCCACTTTGGGCCCGGGTGCCATGATTTCAGATCTGAACCGTTATGTTATCATCATTATATCCATGTTCTAGACCCGACCTTGCAAGTTATAGTCACCTACTACGTGTTATGATCCGGCAACCCCGGAGTGACAACAACCGGGCCCACTCCCAGTGATGACCGTAGTTTGAGGAGTTCATGTATTCACTATGTGTTAATGCTTTGTTCCAGTTCTCTATTAAAAGGAGGCCTTAATATCCCTTAGTTTCCAATATGGACCCCGCTGTCACGGGAGGGTAGGACAAAAGATGTCATGCAAGTTCTTTTAATAAAGCACGTATGACTATTTACAGAATACATGCCTACAATATATCGATGAACTGGAGCTAGTGTCGTATCGCCCTAGGTTATAACTGTCTCATGATGAATATCATCCAACATGTCACTGATCCAATGCCTACGAACTTTTCATTATTGTTTCTGCTAAGTTACTACTGCTATCATCACTATTACACTTGCTACAAAATTATTGCTATCACTGTTACTGTTACTATTGCTGCTGTCACTACTATCAAAACTATCAAACTACTTTGCTACTAATCACTTTGCTGCAGATAATTAATCTCCAGGTGTGGTTGAATTGATAACTCAGCTGCTAATACCTTCAAATATTATTTGGCTCCCCTTGTGTCGAATCTATAAATTTGGGTTGAATACTTTACCCTCGAAAACTATTGCGATCCCCTATACTTGTGGGTTATCAAGACCTTTTTCTAGCGCCGTTGTCGGGGAGCATAGCTATATTTGTTGAGTCACTTGGGATTATTATCATATTATCACTATGAAGAATCTGAAGGATCCGAAGACTAAGATATTTCCCTCAAGGACGAGCGGAGGTAAGGAACTACCATCCAGTTCTGCTTTAGATTCACCTTATGTTACGAATAAACTTGCAACACCACCACATGCTATTAATTATGATATGTCGCAAGTTATTGATGATGCTACTTACTACTATGAATGATGCTTATGATGATGCTAGTACCTTGCTTGATAATGATGATGTGCCACTTGGTGAATTTCTTGATAAACAAATTGCTAGAGTTATACAACATGATGTTGTTGAATCTGATGATGAGCTTGAAACTGAATCACCTGAAACACCTACTAGAACTAGCCTTCCTATATATGAATTGCCTAAGGTACCGGAAGGTTATGTTATGAGTGAAGAAGCAACTAGAGATATTCTTTCTTGCAATGATAGAGATGATCTAGAGAACTTACTACAAAAGTATAAAGAAAAATCTCTGAATGCTAGAATGAAATGTGACCCCAAGTTTACAACTTCACCTATCTTTATTTATGATAATGATTATGAATTCTCTGTCGACCCAAAGTTAATTACTTTGGTTGAATCTAATCCCTTCCATGGTTATAGAACTGAAACTGTTGTGGCACATCTTACTAAGTTGAATGACACTGCCACCCTTTTTACTCATGATGAGAAAACTCGCTATTACTTTATTCTCAAATTATTTCCTTTCTCATTAAAGGGTGATGCTAACGCTTGGTACAATACTCTTGCTCCTGGTTGTGTGCATAGTCCCCATGATATGATTTATTACTTCTCTGAAAAATATTTTCCTGCTCATATGAAACAAGCTACCTTACAGGAAATATTTAACTTTGCTCAAACTAAAGAAGAGAGTCTCCCACAAGCTTGGGGGTGGCTTTTCCAGTTACTTAATGCTTTGCCTGATCATCCTCTTAAGAAAAATGAAATACTTGATATCTTCTATAATGGACTAACCGATGCTTCTAGGGACTTCCTAGATAGTTGTGTTGGTTGTGTTTTCAGAGAACGAACTATTGCTCAAGCTGAAGAATTATTCAATGACATATTGAAAAATCATCTCCCTCAAGAAAACATATTGAAAAATCATGATGATTGGACTATTCCTAAACCACCGCCTAAACCCACTCCAAAGAACAGGGGTATATTATATCTCAGTCCCGAAGATATGCAAGAGGCAAAGAAATCTATGAAGGAAAAAGGTATTAAAGCTGAGGATGTTAAAAATTTACCTGCTATTGAAGAAATACATGGGCTTAATACACCACCAATGCCTAAGGTGGTAGAGGTAAAATCTCTTATGAAGTTTAATGATAATGATAATCCTCACAATATGCATCCTAGTCAATGCCTTTATGAGTTTGAAAACTACATTAGGAAACAAGATCACTTCAATGCAAATGTTATGAAACAATTGAAAAATAATTCTGATATGATTGCTCGCTTGAGTGACTTGTTATTTAGAATATCAAATGATGTTAGAGGTGTTGGAAAACATGCTTCTATGGTTCAAACTCAGTTAGAGCAAGTTGCTAAATCACAAAGAGAATTGCTTGATGAAATGAACCATAATATGCATGACTTTGTTGTTAGAGTTGCAACTAGAGGAGGTAAAATGACTCAGGAACCACTTTATCCTGAGGGACACCCTAAAAGAATTCAACAAGATTCACAAAGAGCTAACACTAGTGCACCTAGTCCTCCTAGAAAGAAAAAGAAAAAGAAAAATTATAGGACTTTGCACACTTCTAGTGAACATGAAATAGAAAAACCTCCTGATAATGAAAATGAAATTTCTATCTCTGATGCTGAAACTCAATGTGGTAATGAACACTCACCTAATGATAACGAAAAAAGATAATGATGAGGTTCATGAAGACTCTCAACCAACCAATGATAAAGAACCAGATAATGATGTTGAGATAGAACCACTTGTTGATCTTGATAACCCACAACCTAAAAAATAAAAGATATGACAAAAGAGACTTCATTGCTAGAAAACACGGTAAAGAAAGAGAACCGTGGGTTCAAAAACCTATACCTTTTACACCCAAGTCAACTAAAAAGAATGATGAGGAGGAATTTGAACACTTTGCTGAAATGCTGAGGCCAGTCTTTTTGCGCACTCGCTTGACTGATATCTTGAAAATGCGTCCTTATGCAAAATATATGAAAGACATCATCACAAATAAGAGAAAAATACCGGAAGCTGAAATATCCACTATGCTTGCTAATTACACTTTCAAAGATGGAGTACCTAAAAAACTTGGAGATTCAGGAATACCAACTATACCTTGCTCTATCAAAAAGAATTATGTGAAAACTGATTTGTGTGATTTAGGAGCTGGTGTTAGTGTTATGCCTTTCTCTTTGTATAAAAGACTTGACTTGAATAAACTCACACCTACTGAAATATCTTTGCAAATGGCTGACAAATCAACTGCCATACCTATCGATATCTGTGAGGATGTGTCCGTTGTTGTTGCTAATGTTACTATTTTGACTGACTTTGTTATACTTGAGATGCCCGAGGATGACAACATGTCGATTATCCTTGGTAGACCCTTCTTGAATACTGCAGGGGCTGTTATTAATTGCAATAAAAGCAAGGTCACTTTTCATATTAATGGCAATGAGCATATGGTGCACTTTCCGAAGAAACAATTCCAAGTGAATGGTATTAATGTTATTGAAAAATCTCTGACAATCACTATTGGAAGTTTTCAAATACCACTACCTACTGTCAAAAAGAAATATGAAATACTTATTGTTGGGGAAATGCATATCCCCATTGAGGTAAGTTAGTGATTTACGAAAGTTCTTCGGTTTCATGCTAATCGAAAGTGGTTATTAATAAAACTTGATCAACCTTATTAATGGATCATTTTTGAATGGTATGAAGTTGATGAATTTAGTAAGCACTAATTTCTGTCCCTACTTTCCATTCTCTATTTTTATTAGTTAAATAAAATAAAATGCCATGTTTTGTCTGTTTTTTGAATTTCCCGTGCAATAAAAAATGACCCAAAAATAAAAGTTCTCTGAATGCCCTGAAAATTTAATATGATTTTTTCTGAATATTTGAGAATTTTTGGTGCAATAAACATTAGAGCGAGATGCACTAGGTGGGCACAACCCACCTGGGCGCGCCAGCACCCCCAGGCGCGCCCTGGTGGGTTGTGGTCCCCACATGCCCCCCCTCACTTACCTCTTCATACCACATCATCACTTACCTCCAGAAAAAAATCCCCATTGCTCTCTCTTCCGTGTTCTTGAGCTCAAACCCGTGGATTTCGATCTCTTTGCTCGAAGCTCCGTTTCTAAAACTGTTTCAGGGAATTGTTGCTTGGTATGTGACTCCATCATTTGTCCAATTAGTTTTTGTTTTAGTGGCTTATACTTTGAATAATTAGCTACTCTTGGTGCTGCTGTAGATGTTCTTGCATGTTGAATTCTTAGTGTTCTAAGTTGTTTGAATGCTTGCTATGGCCTCTATGTATCCCTACGAGTAGTTGCTATCAATCTTACAAAGTTTTGTTGACAAATTTTTGTCACTCCAAAATTTTTATTTTCAGAAAATTGTACGCGGACATGAATATCTTCAGGAAGTTTGGCTTTAAGAAGAGCTCCAAGGGTGTTATTGGGGAGTCTTCTGACACTGATCTCCACCCTCGGAGGTTGGTGGAGGTACAGCCGTGTGAATGGCCGCACACCCCATTTCTGCAAGAGGCTGGAATTCTTGAGGAGTTCACGCAATATATTGCCAACGCCGACCTCACCGACTTCATCGCAGATGAGTGTGATCAGCACCAAATCCTCACAAACATCTTTGTTCAGAGCTTTACTTTCTTGCCTAGAAATAATCCTCCTGAAGTGAGCTTTGATTTATATGCTAAAAACCATCAGATACCACTTACTGAGTTTTGTGACATATACTTGATCCCGTCTCATGGGAGCTTGGCTGAGCCTAGGCCGGCCGATTTTGAGGCCTTTTATCGCAATCTGACAGTGGGCGATGAGAGAGGAGTGTCATCCATCACTGCCGCTGGCTTACACTTTCCTGTTGTTCGTTACTTTGCACTTTTTATTGCCAAATGCTTGCTTGCTAGGGAGAAGGTGGGTGCACTTAGTTCACCAGACCTTGTTGTTTTACATCGTGCATTAGAGGGCGGCAACACTTATAGCTTGGGAGCTATTATGGCTTGTTGCCTTCATCTTAATAAATCTCAGGGCAAAATACATGGTGGGATTTATGCTACTCGTTTGGCGGCTCACTTCGAGGTTGAGATACTCCCTCATAATTTCCCTCTTACCATAGTTTACCTAGACCGTGCAGCCATGGATCACCTCCATTTTACTGATATCGAGTCCCCTCACATCCCTATTCCGTATAACCTGGTTTTTAGCGTGAGGACTCATGATGTTATTCCATTGCATGCTCCTTCTTTGTTTGATTCCGTTGCCAGGGGTGGATATAGGATTATGCCTGCAGACATCATCGCCTATCGGAATGCTCGGGCTGCTGAGGAGGCAGCACAGGAGGAGCCTCCACAGTGGGATCAGTGGATGCCCTCTCCTTAGTACCCCAACTAGTATCCGGACTACTGATTGATTACCAACTTAGGCCAAAAGCCTAAGCTTGGGGGAGTACATGTTTCCACCGACTCTACATTCATGTCCACTTATTTCACTTGTCGGTGCTCACACTTTTTCATTATATGATCCATGCTTAGATTTATTTTCTTGCTTTCTTCTTGTGTGTTTGATAAACTTTTGAAAAACAAAAAAAATCAGTTGTAGTCAATTTACCTTCTATGCATGCTTAGTAGTAGTACTAAAAAGAAAACCTAAAAGATTACCTTGTTCTTCTTTTGCTTGTTGGGAGCTTTCCCCTGTAAATAGTTTTTCTCATTTTTTGTTTTTCCCTTATTTGCTTGTTCAAGAAAACCAAAAACTCCAAAAATATTTCAGTGTGTTTCTCTGAATTTCTTTTCCTTTTATTCGATTTGCACCGAGGAGAAGACCACGATGAAAATGTTGAGTGGCTCTCTTATGAATAATTGTTGGACTAATAAAGAGCCCATTTTACCTTGTCTTCTCCCGTTGAATAAAATGTTTGCAGATTCCAGCTTAGTCCATGGCACTCTTGCACTATTATTATTTTCATATCATTCGGTCGTGCAAGTGAAACGCAATAATGACAACATTCGATGAACTGGTCATGGCAAAGAGAAACTGGTATGAACTTGACTTGTCCTGTCTGTGTAAATATGTTTAACCTAGTGCCCATGATTCATCCCGCTATGATTAAACATGTTTGCAATGATAATTAGAGATTATAGTTTCTCATGCCATGCATAAGTAGCTGGGAGTTAATAATGATTTATCTTGGATATCAACATAGCGTTAATATGATTGTGATGTAGTATGATGATATGGTATCCTCCTCTGAATGATCAAGTGGCTTGACTTCGTACATGTTCATGCATGTAGTTGAATCAAAACCAACATAGCCTCTATAATGTTTATGTTCATGGTGTTCACATCCTACTCATGCTAGTGTCCAATGTTACTTATGCATAATGCATGGTTATGATCGTTGTTGCTCTCTAGCTGGCCGCTTCTCAATCTTAATTGCTAGCCTTCGCCTGTACTAAGTGGGGATTCCGCTTGTACATCAAAAACCTTGAACCCAAAGTTATTCTAGATGAGTCCACCATACCTACCTATATACGGTATTACTCTGCCGTCCCAAGTAAATTTGCATGTGCCACCTCTAAAAACTTCTAATTTTTTTCCATTTTGTGTGCCTGGATCGTTCATGGAATGGCAGGAGGTGATCGATATCTTCCATGCTAAGCGGGTTATTCTCAGGTCGAGTGTTTATTCACTCGCCATCGCATGAGAAAATGGGCGGTAATAGGGATGCCCAGTCCCAAATTGCAAAATACAAAAAGATTTCATCTCTTAAATAATCAAACGAAAACTCCCAATGGAGTCAAAACCTTTACTTTTATTGCTTGGGAACTGCCACTAGCGTGCTTAGCATGGAAGATGTTGATAACTGATGGTCGTGAAGTGAATAAGAAGGGTGCATGTCACAAAATATCATTTATCTCTGTTTTAAAAACTAAGCTCTAGCACCTCTTTAAATCATTGCTTACCTCTGCGAAGGGACTTCCCATTTACTTTTATATTGTGTCATCACCTTCTAAAAAACAAGCGCTAGAAACTGAGTAGAGCACAACTGTCATGATTTATGCATTGTGTGTAGCTAATGTTGAGTGCATCATGACTGGATCTTTTCTACCATGAATTACAATGTTTAGTCGCTGCTTGAACTTTGGAGGTGCTCTGCATTTTTGTTTTGGGTCTCAGAAAGGGATAGAGAGATACCATTATTGTCATATTATATCATGGTTGTTTTGACAACGTGTTGCCTTCGAGATATCTTGTTATTGCTCGCTAGCTGATTATGTCATTGATATGAATCATTATAATCTTTAAGAGTTATTGTCAACATGGTTAGTTATAATGTTGGCTGAAAACCTGGGTGTAGTTTAAGCTTATTTATGCAAACAAGAGCAAAATAGTTCATAAAAGTTTTTCTTTCTCACTTTCAGTTTATCAACTGAATTGCTTGAGAACAAGCAAAGGTTTAAGCTTGGGGGAGTTGATATGTCTCCAACGTATCTACTTTTTCTCATGATTTTCCTCTTGTTTTGGACTCTAATTTGCATGATTTGAATGAAACTAACCCCGGACTGATGCTGTTTTCAGCAGAACTACCATGGTGTTGTTTTTGTGCAGAAATAGAAGTTCTCGGAATGGAACAAAACTTTGCAAGGATTTTTTATATCAATAATAAGAATTTCTGGAGCCAAGACCCACCAGAGAGGGGCCCCTGGGTGGGCACAACCCACTAGGGCGCACCCCCCTCTCCTGGTGCGCCCAGGTGGGTTGTACCCACCTGGTGGCCCCGCTGATGACCCCCTGATACTATAAATTCACATATTTCTAGGAAAAAGTCAGGGAGAAAGAATTATCACGATCCACGAGACGGAGCCGCCGCCAAGCACTGTTCTTCCTCGGGAGGGCAGATCTAGAGTCCATTTGGGGCTCCGGAGAGGGGGATCTTCATTCTTCGTCATCACCAACCCTTCTCCATCGCCAATTCCATGATGCTCCACACCAGGAGTGAGTATTCCTTCGTAGGCTTGTTGGTCGGTGAGGAGCTGTATGAGATTCATCATGTAATCGAGTTAGTTTTGTTAGGGTTTGATCCCTAGTATCCACTATGTTCTTAGATTGATGTTGCTATGACTTTGCTATGCTTAATGCTTGTCACTTTGGGCCCAGGTGCCATGATTTCATATCTGAACCATTTATGTTATCATCATTATATCCATGTTCTAGATCTAATCTTGCAAGTTATAGTCACCTACTACGTGTTATGGTCCGGCAACCCCGGAGTGACAACAACCAGGCCCACTCCCGGTGATGACCGTAGTTTGAGGAGTTCATGTATTCACTATGTGTTAATGCTTTGTTCCGGTTCTCTATTAAAAGGAGGCCTTAATATCCCTTAGTTTCAAATATGGACCCCGCTGCCTCGGGAGGGTAGGACAAAATATGTCATGCAAGTTCTTTTAATAAAGCATGTATGACTATTTACGGAATACATGCCTACATTATATCGATGAAATGGAGCTAGTGTCGTATCGCCCTAGGTTATAATTGTCTCATGATGAATATCATCCAACAAGTCACCGATCCAATGCCTACGAACTTTTCATTATTGTTTCTGCTAAGTTACTACTGCTATCATCACTGTTACACTTGCTACAAAATTATTGCTATCACTATTACTGTTACAATTGCTACTGTCACTACTATCAAAACTATCAAACTACTTTGCTACTTATCACTTTGCTGTAGATAATTAATCTCTGGGTGTGGTTGAATTGACAACTCAGCTACTAATACCTTCAAATTTGCTTTGGCTCCCCTTGTGTCGAATCTATAAATTTGGGTTGAATACTTTACCCTCGAAAACTGTTGCGATCCCCTATACTTGTGGGTTATCAATTACATCCTGTGTCCATGTACTGATTGTGCCAATACAGAGTCACATGAACTTGCAGATGTCCAGATGCACTTAGTCTCTAGGGGATTCATGGATGGATATACACGTTGGACTAGACACAGTGATGAGGAGGTCATGGATGAAGATACCTAGGACAGTGAGATGCCAAACCCCGATCAGTGTCACATGGATGTTGAATCTAACATCGGGGCAGAGACGTCAAGCTACCAATGGAACACCGGAAAGCCGAAGCGCCCACTGGAAAACCAAGATGTCGACGCAGATGACGACGATATTGATATGCCAGATTTTGCTGTTATGATTGCATATTTTGAGGGCCCAAGAAAGGATATGATTGGGTACAAGGATGTGCCAACCATTGATGAGGACTCGAAGAAAGAATTGTATCCAGGTTGCAAAAAGAAATATTCCAGGTTGAGTGCCACCCTGGCGCTTCTCATATTTAAAGCAACAAACGGTCTATCAAACAAGGGCTTCATAGATATGTTAAGTCTTTTCAAAGAAATTCTTCCAGAAGATAATGTGCTCCCTAGAAGCATGAATGAAGCGAAGAAAATTGTTTGCCCATTGGAACTTGAAGTACAGAAGATACACGCTTGTGTGAATGATTGTATATTGTACCGTGGTGAGTACAAAGATGTGCGTGCATGTCCCACATGCAAGCATGCACAATACAAGCGTGGGAGAGAAAATGACAAGGACAAATTGGACGACGAGGTCAAGACAGGAATCCCGTTCAAGGTTATTTGGTAGTTGCCTTTAATTCCAAGGTTGAGGCGTTTGTTTGCAAACCCTAGAGAGGCAAAGAGGTTGCGGTGGCATCATGATGAGCGAATTGTGGATAGGTTTATGAGGCACCCAAAAGATGGGGCTCAGTGGGAATTAATCAACAAAAAGTTTGAAAAATTTGCCAAGGATCCTAGAAGTATAAGGCTCGGGGAGTGTACTGACGGGATGAATCCTTTTGGCGATATGAGCACCAATCACAACACATGGCTGGTACTTTTGTGCATATATAACCTAGCTCCTTGGTTGTGTTTGAAGATAAAATACATTATGATATCAATGATTATCCAAGGCCCGAAGCAACTTGGAAATGACATCCACATTTACTTTCAGCTACTAGTAGAAGAACTGCTGACAGTGTGGATAGATGCGCCTGCTGTAAAATGTTGTGATGCTTACAGAAAGGAGATTTTCGATCTACATGCGATGTTGGTGCACACCATTCAAGATATGCTGGCATTAGGAAACACATCAGGGCAGAAAACAAAGGGAGATATAGGGTGTGTCACATGCATGGATAGGACAGCTAGCAGAAGACTTCCCAACTCGCGCAAAACAGTGTATTTGCGTCATCGTAGGTTCTTACGGAAAAATCACCCATACCGAAAGATGAAAGCTGAATTTGATGGTACGGCAGAGGCAGGTGCGGGCCCAAGACCCTATGATGGGGAGGTGGTCCACAACATGGCTAAAAAATTAATGTTGTGCTTGGCAAGAACCACCCTTTGACGGTGAAACAAACACCCAAGGGTCAAGTGTTCAAGAACAAACCTGTGTTCTAGAAATTACCTCACTGCATCGATGTCATCACTACAAAAAAAATACACTTCCATGATGATACATGTTTGTCATGCATGTACATCCATGACAAATTTATGACAGAATCAAGATAGTCATACCTGTGTTGTCGGTAGAAGTGTTCCATGACATTACCAAAATTATCAACACGGAAGTGTCCACTTCCATGACGATAAATCATGCGTCACAGAAGTGCTTTCATCAAGGGTGACCGACATGTGGCATCCACCGTAACGGAATGCCGTTAAGCTATCGGGTCGGGTTTTGGATCCGATAACCCGTTAACAGCCCCGACCAATGGGAAATTTCCATGTGTAAAATTCTTATTGGCCGGACGAAACACATGTCAGCTCGTCAGTGGGTCAGATAGGCGCCTATGATACGTCGACACGTGGCACAGCCCAACAGAGGGCCATTCCTGTGAAAAGGCCGGCATGTTTGACTTGGTCAAAAGGTGGCGGGCCGGCCCATGTAAAGCCTGTTAATGGCCTGTTCGCATATAGCCCATTTACAGCCCGCTAACCCAAGGCCCGTTACGCCCTATCCGAATTCAGCCCAGTAGCGTCATCTGGGCCACCCAATATGATTCCAGCCCATTTTCACTTCTGGCCCATGTATGGCCCATGACGTCTTTCGGCCCATATGAGGCCCTATGTAACTCTTGGCCTATTAGCAGCCTGTGGTGAAACTGGCCCATAATGAACAGTGTATCACTTTACACCCATTAAAGGCCCATGGTGAAACTGGTCCGTAATGAACAGTGTATCATTTTATACCCATTAACGGCCCGTTATTCCGTTGGACCGTTTCCAGCCCATGTTATCTTTCGGCCTTCTCAGAGCCCATTTATTGTTGGGCTCATTTCCAGCATTCTTTACTTACGGCCTGTTACTGTCATTTTCTGCTTGTGGGCCAAATTCAGCCCGTGGTTACAGTAGGCCCGTTTGTGGTCCATTAATACGTGGGTTGTTTTCATAGCGTCATCAAATACGGCCTATTAACGATGGCCCGTTATGGTCGGCCCATGAACGGACGATTCCAACTCTAGCCCGTTTACGGCCATAATGCGGCCTGTTATTGGCCCATGTTTGTCCATCGATCATACTGCCCGCATAAGGCCCATTGATGATACGGCCCGTAGAAGGCCCATTGTTTCTACGACCCGTAGAAGGCCCACTATTTCTACGGCCCGTAGAAGGCCCACTGTTTCTATGGCCCGTAGGAGGCCCAGTGTCACTACAGTAAATATTAGCCCATGGTTATTGTGGCCTAGTTTTAAAAAATAGGTTATTGCAGCCACTAGCAAACCGCGGAAAAAGAACTGCAATGACTAGAAGCAAACAAATAAACAAGACAACAAGGAAATAAATAAGCAAGCAACTTACGCTAGGCTATCACGGCTATCACACATATTACATCCACTAGGCATCAAAGTTTGCCACCAGTGCAAATAAATGCGCCGACAAAAGAATATACAAAACTGAGAGCACTTCAGAAGGCACTAGGCCTGGCTAGGTCACCCCACCCAAACAGCTGAAGAAGTTGAGTAGACCTCAGCTGTGTCAAAGATAGATGCATCAACACTAGATTTAAGGCATGATGGTGCGCATGGCAGTCCTCTGACATCTTCATTGCATCTTTGACTTCAAGTCGGAGCTGAGCTGAAGCAAGCCTTTCCGCTTTAACTCGAGACTGAAGAAGTCAAACTGATTGAGGCAGCGACTGCATAGAGGTTGTCTCACACCTGCTGGTGAGTAGCTTCGACTCACTGTCTTCATCAAGACAGGACCTTGGGGTCATCTCGCTGTCCTCAAGATGGTTTGGCTCACTATCTTCCCTAAAGTTCTGCCTGGCGTAAGAGATATGAGTCTGAAAGAGAAACAAGGAGACACGTAACAGGTTTCACAATTATATAAGCAAATAAATGGATCTGTTCTGCATAAGGAACATGTTTTTACAACTACAATTTGAAACTGGTAGTTGTTGCAAACATCCAATCAGATGTAAACAGCAAAGCAAACAACAGTGGAGGAAATGATGCCTATCTGAATCTATACTAGAACAAAGTTTGAAGGCTTGAGAAGGATGAACTTACATTACATGTTAACACGGGCTGGACAAAGCCCTTCTCCATGTTAGTGGAAGGATAATTAAATAAAGTCCCCAAAGAAAATTCTTTATAAGCTTTGCCATTATTCTACATTTTGCAAAGAGTGAATATAGATCAAATAATATTGGAAGAAACAGAGGATAATGAAGCTCAGGTGCCGACTGATGATACATAATCAAATAGCAATTAATTAAGTATAGCATTGCAAGGCAAAAGGGAGAGAGGTACTGACAAGAGAAATCCAGAGCCCATTATTGTTTTGAGATCGTATGATCCTTTGAGCGAGGAGATTCATCTGAAATTAGTTTTCATACAAGAGAGAAGGTAAGGCACAAGCAGTTAGGAGTTCAAATTTTGAATTGATATCATAGACAGTACCTCACGCTGGGCTCCCAATAGTTCTAATAGGGGTTTGGCCACTGGAGTAGGGGTAAAGTGTGGTACAGTTGGGCCTGTGTTTTCTGTGGCTGCTGATCTATCTGATTTAACATGTATCACTACCTTTTCCAAATACCTAGTTTGTAGTTCTTGACAACCTGCACTCACCCTCTTCCTTTTGGACACCTATTACGAAAGAACAACATTTGACTGGAAAAACATAGTGTGACGACACATGGAATAGGTACAGAAAATGGATAGGTATGGCATATACTCATATATGATGCTTAAACTAAGTAGATGGTGTAACAAAGTAGAAGTAATGCAAGAGGTCAGAAGCAAAATATGTGCGACCAATACAACTTTGCAAAGTTAGAGCAAGCACCTTGATGGGTGAATAAGATAGGCCATCCTCCACCATGCCAAGTTTGTTAGGCAGTGGATCATTCCGCAATATTACTCTCGTGCGCCCATTCTCATATTCATTTTGATAATGTTCAATATCTGACATGCATGAAAACATAAAAACAAGTGAGATTTTCTTTGTAATGCAGAAGTGATTCTAATCCAATACTGCCTCCCTGTAAACCCCTTTGTGCTATCTCTGCAATTCTTTTAAAAGATGCCATGCATGCTGTAATTTGTTGTGTGCATTAATATAATGTGGCCTACTACTCAAAATATGAGAGCTCCAGAAGTGATGACACTTCGCAGATGATAGCTTCAACATATAGTAAAGAAGAACAAGTCGACCTGACCTGACAGATTCAAAATATACTAAGGGAGAACAACTCGACCTAACCAGTTGACCGCAAGAGAAGAGTATCATCTTAAAGAAGAGCAGAAGAGCAAGCAGATTGAAGATATTACAAGTCTTTTAATACAATGTCGGTTGGCCACCCATGATGAACCAGAGCGCACAAAGAAATACTATTCTTTCCGGTCTCTCCATATGTGGCTCACATGCATTTCGAAACTAAAGTAGGAACATTTAGCTAACCAATTAAACATCTCTCAGTTTTACTAATATCAGCAATAATATCAGATATGAATTTGTACAACTAAGTTTGTTTAGCTCGATGGGTGGAGCAGTGCTATTATGACACGAACCACGTAGGCTGATTGTTGTCATCATAAAATGGGGAAAACATAAGCATGATGAGTAAAGTGTTGACCGTGGCAGTGGGATGGTAGATCAGAAGCTGCAAACCATGCAAAGGGTAGTTAGCAATCGATGTTTGCTTTGAAATAACAACTAAGATTTGGTATGGACAAGAAAGTACGGTCAACAAGTGACAAAGAAATGCAATTATGCTGTCTCTCTATATGTCGCAACATGCATTTGGAAACTCAAGTGGGACCTTTAGCTAACCAATTAAATGTGTCGGTTAACTAATATCAGTATCATATCACAATCATATTTGAACAACTAAGCTTTCGAATTCTGAGTGTTGTGTTGTTTAGCTTGAAGGGTGGAGTAATGCTAGTATGACAGAAAGCACCTACGCAGATCATAGTAGAGTAGATAAAAGGGGAAAACCCTAAGCATCAAGAGAAAAATCAGGAAAGTGGAACTAGCTGGACCAGTGGGTGGCGCACATGCTTTTCGAAATGAATATAGGAACATTAGGTGACCAATTAAACGTTCTCTATTTTAGTGATATGAGCATCATATCAGATTCGTATTTCAACACGTAAGCTTTGGGTTGAGATCTTGAGGAGCAGTGCTAGCACGACACGAAGCGCCTACGATGATGGTAGTGAATATAAAGGGGGGAAACCATAAGCTTTACGAGTATAGTGCCTGTGGCATGGCGGATCTGAAGGTGCAAACCGGACAAAGCTACTTAGCAACCAATGTTTGCTTTCAACTAGCCACTACGATTTGGTACGGACAAGAAAAGTACAGTAAACAAATTATGATCTATTTTCCGGGTGAGATCAATAACTTAAGCACATATGGAAGAGTACCACCACATATGGTAGAGTACCACCTCTCTTGCGACGCCGTGTAGGCCTATGCTGATACATTGAGGGTGCTGCAGGTGCGATGGCTGTCGGCGGCGGGGAAGAAGACTTTAGACGGCAGATGGCCGGGTCGGGGGATATATCCTGTTGTCGTGGACGAGGCGGTCGTAGGAGCGGCAACAGCAAGGTGGACGACGACGCCAATGAAGTGAGAGGAGGCGATGAAAGGATGCTAGTCCAGCGCCATGGATGAGAGACGTCCATCTCTTGCAGTGGACGACGGGGTAGGGGTAGCGGCTCCGGCAAGGTGGAGGATGGGGTGGCGGACGGAGGAGGCTGGCCGCAGTGCGGAGGTTGTTGTGACGCCGACGGTGTATGAATGGGGAAATGGAGGGGAGGGGGATCTAAAACTTTGGGACGCGCTTCTCTGAAATGGGGGAAAGTTACAAACTTATCCCCCGTTTAAAATTTCGGACATCGCATCGGTTGGGGATAGGACGGTAATCTTGCATCTCCCAAATATTTGTCGGTAACTATTTCAGGCGAGGAGAGGGTGTTTTGCCGCCCACGGTTGGCGCCCACGGTGTATGAACGGGGCTGACAGGTAGGGTGGTTGTGTCACGTCTGATGGAAGTTACACATCTACCCTTATTTAAAATATTAGTCTACATCGATTTCGGGCGAGGAGAGGGTGTTTTGCCGCCCACGGTTGGCGCCCGCGGTGTATGAACGGGGCTGACAGGTAGGGCGGTTGTGTCACATCTGATGGAAGTTACACATCTGCCCCTATTTAAAATATAAGCCTACATCGATTTCGGACGAGGAGAGTTTGTTTTGCCGCCCACCATGTATGAATGGGGAAATGGAGGAAGAGACACATGTCTTTCGGACGAGCTTGAATCAAATGTGTTTTGCCGCCCACGTTTGGCGCCCACCGTGTCTGAATGGGCTCAGAGGCCGTCGTGTCACGTCTAATTGAAGTTACTAGTCTGCCCCTATCGACAGCAGTGAAAAACAAATTATAGTGGGTGTTTAGCCGCTTCATTCAAAACTTGGGAGAATTAGCATTTACGTTTACCCTGGGACCTGGCAAACTAAATTCAAATCCAATTTGTATTTGATTATGAATATCCACAGATAATTATACATTTTGTTATTTATTTCTTCAAAACCAGAACAAAGATTTATTCCACCTTTATATATGATTATGATTTAGAAATGTTGTGATCTTCGAATTCAGTAGGTTGGATACACTCTAAGTAAAACAGTTATTTCATCCAATACAATATGCTCACATGACAAACAGTTCACCTTATGTCAATCATACAAGTTCTGAGGATTACCTCGCCTAAAAAATTCAGATCATTACAACACATGGACAACATAGGGGGTCTTGCAACATAATCCATTCAGAGACATGACACAACATGAAAGTACAATAATCTAATGAAAATTTTAACTGGTATCTAAAGAAGAACCGGGATTATGTTGGGCTTCAGATAGCAGAAACAGCAGGACCTCCTCCATCTTCAAATGCAACATTCTTACTTCCTCCAATTCTTGGGTTGCTTGCATAATGTGTGCCGCTAATTCTGTAAGTTCCAGCCTCAAGATAAATATTACCTCATTCATGGCAGCCACACCATCTCTTTCTGCCTCTAGTAGAGCCTCAAGCACTATAATATCTGTGCTCAGACTGCTCTCCGGCGGTGTTGCCTCTGAACTACTACCATCTGGTAACATGGATGGCGCGCTGCTTCCACAAATAGATTCTGGGGTTGTACATTGTGTCCTAGTGTGAACGGCATCCTGAAAGGTTTCCGCTGGACATCAGTAAGAGATAGTTATCGTATGATCCAGGCAGTAAGCTTACATGGTAAACGACGGACGAATTATGGCTGAGCATGGCAAACTATATTTAAATGGTTCAAAGCAGCATCAGCCGAAAAGAAATTAAAATGGTTCTTCCGCCGGCGCCTGCCCCATCAGCCGTTTGCTTCGGCGGTGGTGGGTTCGGCGCGGACGGAGCAGCCGCCTCCGAAACTTTCTTCTTCGGCGGCATGTCGATGAAGATGATGAAGATCTAGCTCGCGAGAACGCCGGATCTGGTTCACACAACTTCGACGCCCCCTACCTGGCGCGCCAAAGATGTCGCGGGACTGATCCACGAACACCTATGGGACCGGCGGACCGAGTCCCTTTCGGTTCGGCGGGGGCGGAGGTCGCACGAAGAGCAGATCGAGGCGAAAGCACACAAGCAGTTTACCCAGGTTCGGGCCGCACGGATGCGTAAAACCATACTCCTGATTTGTGGTTTGTATTGAGTTATTACTCGGGAGCGCGGAGTGCTACAGTACACCCCAGCAGCTAACGAGACCGAGCCTGAGTGTTCTCTCCCTCCTCCGAATCAGCTAACCCCCTCTACATTGCGCATGGGCCTCCTTTTATATGCTCAAGGGGTCACCGACAGGTGGCAACGTAGACAAGGGTAAAAATGGAAAGGTGCTGCGGTAGGTACAGCTACCTGCTATAGTGTATCATACCTAACCCTGATGGCAGGGGACAAAGGCATTAAATGCCCGTCTGCGTCGCCTAAACAGTGCAAAAGGGACCGTCAGGGACACCACCGCTCGCCACGATGGCAATCTTGTCAGCGCCGCTTGCCACCACACACCCCTGGTTGCACAGCCTCCTGCCACGTACGCCTGGAAGGGTCCCAGAGCGACACGTTGGTGGATGTGCTGGAGCGCGGGCATAGAGTGGTGGTTTGCCGCGGCAAGCGCCTTGCCGCGGTCGTTGTCTTGTCGCGCCCGGGAGCTTGTCACTCACCGGGTCTTGCCGGGACGCGCGGCGCGTCGCGGCAAGTTCCTTGAAGTGCCTTGGAGGCCTTCCCGGCAAGCTCCTCTTGCCGGGGTCTTGAGATGCCTTTGTTGGCCTTCCCGGCAAGCTCCTCTTGCCGGGGTCTTGTCTCCTTGGCTTGGATACTTTGTTCTTGAATGGCTCCAACGGAACCACGGAGAATCTTGGCGGTCACCCGACAAGCCTTGCCGCGGGATGCTACGACTGCTCGTGCACAAGTTCGGGATACTAGGGTACCCCTACTCTAGTACACCGACAGGAGCCCCCGGGCCTGGGCCATACATGGTGCCGAGCACTGTTGGGGCAGGCCCAAAACAGGGCACGGGCACGCGCGGCCTGGGATACGCCGTATCTCTCCCGTATCCACCGCGCCCTCCCCGAATGGCACGCGTTGAATGCGGCGTCGTGGGAGAGATCGTGGGTGGTTTCTTTATTCGGAAATGTGGAACGTCCGCCCCCTCCCTCTTTATAAGGAGGGGAAACAGGGGAAGTTCGCCCATTCGCCCGTTGCTGCTCCAATCTCAGAAATCTCCGCCGCTCCCTCGTCTTCCCAAAGCCGAAAGAGAGCGGCGCTCCGCCCCCCATCGCCACCAACACCACCAACGCCGTCGACTTCCTCCACTACTTCCGCCATGGCTCCAAAAGCCGACAAGGGGAAGGTCGTGAAGTCGACCGAGGCGCAGCGGCTCGCGGTGCTGCGGAAGGAGCGGGCCGTCTTCCCCCCCAAGCTTGTCGTGAAGGAGCTGAGGGAGAACTACTACCTCTTCTGGTCGACGGAGATGCGCGCGCATCCGCGCACGAAGGTACTCCCCGCTGCCGCTTGGAAGAAGGCCCCAAACGGATACCCTTTCTTCGCATTGTTCTTCTACTGCGGGCTCTGCCCGCCTTTCTCTGAATTCTTCTATGACATCATGAATACCTACGGATTCCACCTCCTTGACTTCACCCCCAATGCCGTTCTGACCATGGCAGTTTTCGCACATCTCTGCGAAAACTTTGTCGGAGTCCACCCCAGTGTAGCCCTCTTTCGCCACTTCTTCATACCCCGAGTAGAGAGAGGAGGGCCTCTATCCGGCGGAATCGCCTGGATCTCAAGGGCCGGCAAGAAAGAAACCTATCTGGAGGGAGAGTTCCGCGGCAAGTGGGAGGAGTGGAGAGCAGATTGGTGCTGGATTGACGAGGAGAACCCGCAGCCATTCACCACCCGGCGCCAAACCCCAGTAACACGCGGCAATGATTGGAGTGACGTGGCCCCGGAAGACGACAGGCTAAAGATTGTCGTCACCCGGATCCTGCGCCTCAGGCTTGCCGGGCTCACTGTAGGCGCTGTTGGCGCAGATTTTCTTCGCCGCCGCATCGCCCCCCTGCAGGACCGGGGGAGACCTGCCTGGGAGTTCAAGAATGCGACAGATATCATGAGGCTGCGGCCGGGCCTCAACTTCAACTTCACTGTTCTGGAACTCAACGCGATGCTGCAGGAGCTGTTCAAGTATGACCCCCAACATCCCGAAGTGTTCAGGTTGCTGGGGGGTGTTGTTCCGTTGTGCAACAATTCCTCGCTCGACCGCATCCGAGCAATGATGCCGGAGTGCGACTCGCATGGAATTGTGCCAACTTGGCAGGAGCCTGCAGACGACGTCGTGTAGCAGTTCTTCGATGACTTGGTAGAAGTGCCGATCCGCTCCGACGAGAAGGACAGCCTCACCCGCGACACCACGGATGTGGAGATGGCACTTATCGCCACTAGGCTGGAAGAGGCGGCGGCAGCCGCGGCCGCGGGCGAGTTTGGATTTACTGTGGAGGAGGCAGATGCAGCAGAGGCGGCAAGCCGTGCCGAGTGAGGGGAGCCCGCCGGTGAGAAGGAACTTGCCGGTCATGGCGTCGGGTCGAGCGAGCCCGCCAAGGATACAAGCGGCTCGCTGGAGATCAACTCGTCTTCCACCTCATCTTCGGACAGCTCGCCGCAAGCAGAGCCTCCATCTCCACCAAGAAGGCGTCCCCGCAAGGTCGGGGATGTAGTGGAGCGGCAAGCGAGTCAACAGCCACCGCGCCGCGCGACACGCTCCACCGCGGCAAACACTGTTGCCGCAGGAGCATCTCATGCTGCGACGACAACTGGAGCGGGGCCCTCCCGGACCACCGCTTCTGCTCCTGCCGCTTCTCATGCCGCGACGACAGCTGGAGCGGGGTCAGCTCAGACCACCGCCACTGCTCCCGCCAAGTGTCCAAGGGAAGCTACTCCTCCGCCTCCTCGTGCCGGACGTGAGCCTGACTTCGACTTCTCCGCGTTCAGCTCCGACGAGGGAGAAGAAGAAGAGTAAGATTTTCTTGTTGTTCTTGTAGTTCTTCAATCCTTGCTGTTTGTCTGGTATCTCATTTGCTTTTCTCTGAACTTGTTCCTCTTTAGGACTCTAGCCCAGAGAGCAGCAAAGAGGGCCAAGGTCCCGGTGATTGTCATCGAGGATGAACCTACTGCGACGGCGGGAGGTGCGCCTGAGACAACCTTGCCAGACCCGGCAACTTTTCTCCAGAGCAGCCACCAGCGTAAGTATATGGTTTGCTTTCCGCTTGTGAGGTGCGCATGGATACTCTGTCTTTGCTGATATCTGACTGCTGGTCTGTGTAGGAGCAGAGCAGCCCCACCAGGAGCCAAGGGAGAGTCCTCCGGCAAGGGAGAGCTTTCCGGTAAGGGAGAAGTCTCCGGCAAGGGAGAAGTCTCCGGCAAGGGAGAGTTCTCCGGCAAGGGACAGCACCAGCGGCCCCCCAACGGCGGAGACCACGACTGGAGAGCCCGACACAGGTACTCCTCTTGCTTCAAAACCTCCCTTGGGTTCTTCTTCTCTTGATCTTCTTTCTGTTGGATTTTTGCTTGACTCTTGTCCCCTTTCCGGCTGACAGACCCATCTGCTATGGAGCCGATGGAGACCGAGGTTGCCGCCGAAGAAGCGGCCGGCGCCGACGATCCTGCCGGCGCAGAGGCCGCCAAGGCTGCCGCCGCAGCAACTGGCGAGGGGTCTGGCGATCGCACTGACGGCCCAGAGGCCGCAGGAGCGCCAGGCGCTACACCGACCGCTGACCCGTCCGCCGCTGCCGCAGCGCCAGGCTCCGAAGAGCCCCAACCAGGCGTCTACCTGAAGGCCGGCGAAGGCGTCTTCATCAACCTCCCCTGGGCGTCAAGCTCCAGGGCGCCGGTCGAGGGGGAGATCTTCGACGGGGAGGTGCTCGCCTCCGCGGGGCTGACGCTGGTTGACGTGCCAAGCAGCAGCAGCAACGAGCCCGAAGAAGAGCGGCTGCTGCGGAGGTTGATGTCGCTCTACCGCGCGCGGCAAGCCAAGCTGGAATCCCGCGAGGCGCTTGTCGCGAAGGCGGGAGCAGATATCAAGAAGCGCGTGGAAGAGCTCGGGGGTTTCCACCGGGAAGCCCTCCGATCCCTGGCGGAGGAGCGGGAGCAGCTCGCCGAAGCGCAGAAGGTCTTCTTCCTCGAGAAGGCCGAAGTCGAAGAGCAACAGCGACTTGCCGCTGTGAAGCTATCCGCGGAAGAGGGCGAGCTGGCGCAGCGGAAGGTCAATCTTGACGCCCACGAGGAGGAGCTTGCCGCGCGCGAGGAGAAACTTGGCGGAGCCCTCAAGCAAGCAAAGCATGCTGCCGCCGCCGCCGAGGCCGCCAAGAAGGAGTTGGAGATGAAGGTGGCACAGCTGGAAGCCGATCTTGCCGAGAAGGGCAAAGAGCTCAGCGCCGCCAAGGACTCCAACACGGGTCTTGAGTCGAAGTTGACCGCTTTGACCAAGACGCT
This sequence comes from Triticum dicoccoides, assembly GCF_002162155.2. Lineage (NCBI taxonomy): Eukaryota > Viridiplantae > Streptophyta > Magnoliopsida > Poales > Poaceae > Triticum > Triticum dicoccoides. Next base: position 291,712,091 of record NC_041388.1, read on the forward strand.
GGACGGCGCCAAGAAGCAGGAGGCGGCCTTGAAGGAGGAGATCAAGGCCGACAAGGCGCTGCTAGAGAGTGTTGCCGCCACCCAAAACGCCTTCAGGGAGACTGTGGAGCATTGGATGGAGAGTCTTGTGAATGCTGCCACAGACATCGACAAGGAGCTAGCGCAGCTGGGGATGGAGGATCTCGGGTATCCCTCCGACGAGAACCTCCAATCCAGAGCCAAGCTTGTCTTGTTCTTCAAAGGCGTGGCGACGGCCCTCCAGCGACTCCGGGAGAGGATCCCAAAGCAGCTGGCCGACGAGTCGCGCAAGATCTGCGCGGGAGCTCTTCAGAAAGTGTTGGTGAAGGTAGCCTTCCGCAATCCGGGCCTCAACCTCACCAACGTCCTCAAGACCCTGCCGCCGGATGCTGATCTGGAGGCGCTCAAGACCCTTGTCACACCCATTGTGGACAAGGTGAGCGGGATCAAGAGGATCGAGGGCGCTCGCGTAGACTAGGCCGCCCACTTCTTCTTTTCTTGTCGCTGTTTGTCATGTTATGAAAACAATCTATTAGAGCTGCGACAAGCTATCTTTGTAATATAACTCTATTCTGGGTAATGATTGCAATGTTATTTCCTTTACTTGATTCCTTCCTTTGTATGTTTTTGCCCTACGCTTTTAGGGAACTTGTCGGTGTAGGCACCCGAGCCGCGAGCGCTGAGTGCGGGACGTCAGCAGCCTGCTGGCGCTGCCGCTACCGACAAGAAACCTTGTCGCAACTAGTTGCAGCTCACTTAAGTTGTTGAGCGGACTTGAAACAAAGTAAGGGCGCAACTAGCTACGAGTAGGTTCCTCCGCGCACAGGTTTTCCATACAAAGTGCGGTCGTTCAAGGGAGATAACTTAAAAATTTAAAAAATCTGATTGCTCAAACTTTGGCGACTTAGCTTTTCTGTTGTTTGCTTCCCCGTAAGGCGAAACCTTCTTGAACGACGCCTGGTCCATACCGTTATCTTCTCCTTTCCCCCCCGGCAAACTTGTGGGCGAGGGAACCTTCCTTTCCTTGAGAAAAAGAAAGAAGAGAAAATAAAGATATGGAGCCTTACGGCTCGTTATTGCTTACCGGGGAGTAGGTGCTGCACAAAGTGTCAGATCACATATGCAAAAAATAGAATGCATGAAATTGACTAGATGTGCGGAGCACATGAGCTTTACTTATGCACGGGGTCTGAGCCCGGCTTTGTACAAAGGATTACATGCAACAGCGGCAAGATTTGTACAAAAGGTGGTTGCCGGAACAGGTTCCGGCAACCGCGCCTTACGGGTAAAACTTACGAAGATGCTCAATGTTCCAGGAGTTGCTCACTGGAATGCCATCTTCGGTCTCAAGGCGGACAGCGCCAGGCCTAGTGACTCGTTTCACCCGGTAAGGGCCTTCCCACTTCGGTGTCAACTTGTTGGAATTCTTGGCGGACTGAACATGCCGAAGAACAAGGTCGCCTTCCTCGAGACTTCTGGCATTAACTTTGCGGCTATGGTAGCGGCGCAAAGCTTGCTGGTAGCGAGCAGCTCGCACAACAGCCTGAAGACGGTCTTCCTCAAGGAGCAGCGCGTCATCTTGTCGCAGCTGCTCTTGCTCAAGCTCATCATAAGCGAGCACTCGAGGTGACCCGTATACGAGTTCTGTGGGGATAACTGCCTCTGCTCCATAGACTAGAGCGAAAGGTGTCTGTCCAGTGGCTCGATTTGGCATTGTCCTGATCGACCAAAGAACCACTGGCAGCTCCTTGATCCAGTTTCTTCCGCACTTGTGCAGCCTGTCAAAAGTCCTGGTCTTGAGCCCGCGCAGCACTTCAGCATTTGCCCTCTCCGCTTGACCGTTGCTTCTCGGGTGAGCAACAGAAGCGAAGCAGACCTTGGCGCCAAGGTCTTGGACATACTGCATGAAGGTGCGGCTCGGGAATTGTGTACCATTGTCGGTGATTATCCTGTTAGGGATCCCGAAGCGGCAAACAATCGACCTAAAGAACTTGACTGCTGACTGTGCTGTCACCTTCCTCACTGGTTCCACTTCCGGCCACTTTGTGAACTTGTCGATTGCAACGTACAAGTACTCAAAGCCCCCGATCGCTCGGGGAAAGGGGCCGAGGATGTCGAGCCCCCAGACCGAAAATGGCCAGGATAAATGGATCGTCTGGAGAGCTTGAGCTGGTTGGTGTATCTTCTTGGAATGGAACTGGCACGCTTCACACTTGGTTACTTGTGCAGTTGCATCCTGGAGGGCTGTCGGCCAAAAGAAACCTTGCCGGAATGCTTTGCCAGCAAGTGCTCTTGCGCCAATGTGGTGACCACATATGCCTCCATGTATCTCTGCCAATAGCTTTTGTCCGTCTTCCCGGTGAATACACTTCAATTTCACACCGTTGAGTCTTCTTCTGTACAGTGTCTTGTCGACAAACTGATACATACTTGACTGCTGGGCTACTCTTTCCGCTTCTTCTTGCTCTTCGGGAAGTTCTCCTGTCTGAAGGAAACGGACAATCTGCTGTGCCCATGCTGGAGCTTGTGGCTCGACAACAAGGACTAAAGGCAAATTTGCTGCTGCGGGAACATTCGCATCCACGGCGAGAACCTGCGGCTCTGCCGGAGCTTGACGTTCCCTGGCAAGTTTGCCGGAGCAAAACTTGTCGGGAGCTTCTGCTTCGACGGAACAAACCCTAGGGTTTTCCGGAGCAGACTGCTCCTCAGCGCAAGGCAAATCTGTTGCTGCGGGAACGTCCGCTTCTACGGCGAGAACCTGTGGCTCTACCGGAGCTTGACGTTCCCCGGCAAGCTTGCCGGAGCAAAACTTGCCGGGAGCTTCTGCTTCAACGGAACAAACCCTAGGGCTTGCCGGAGCAGACTGCTCCTCAGCGCAAGGCAAATCTGTTGCTGCGGGAACGTCCGCTTCTACGGCGAGAACCTGCGGCTCTGCCGGAGCTTGACGTTCCCTGGCAAGCTTGCCGGAGCAAAACTTGCCGGGAACTTCTGCTTCAACGGAACAAACCCTAGGGCTTGCCGGAGCAGACTGCTCCTCAGCGCAAGGCAAATATGTTGCTGCGGGAACGTCCGCTTCTACGGCGAGAACCTGCGTCTCTGCCGGAGCTTGACGTTCCCTGGCAAGCTTGCCGGAGCAAAACTTGCCGGGAACTTCTGCTTCAACGGAACAAACCCTAGGGTTTGCTGGAGCAGATTGCTCCTCAGCGCAAGACAAATCTGTTGCTGCGGGAACGTCCGCTTCTATGGCGAGAACCTGCGGCTCTGCCGGAGCTTGACGTTCCCCGGCAAGCTTGCCAGAGCAAAACTTGCCGGGAGCTTCTGCTTCAACGGAACAAACCCTAGGGCTTGCCGGAGCAGACTACTCCTCAGCGCAAGGCAAATCTGTTGCTGCGGGAACGTCCGCTTCTACGGCGAGAACCTGCGGCTCTGCCGGAGCTTGACGTTCCCCGGCAAGCTTGCCGGAGCAAAACTTGTCGGGAACTTTTGCTTCAACGGAACAAACCCTAGGGCTTGCCGGAGCAGACTACTCCTCAGCGCAAGGCAAATCTGTTGCTGCGGGAACGTCCGCTTCTACGGCGAGAACCTGCGGCTCTGCCGGAGCTTGACGTTCCCCGGCAAGCTTGCCGGAGCAAAACTTGTCGGGAGCTTCTGCTTCGACGGAACAAACCCTAGGGTTTTCCGGAGCAGACTGCTCCTCAACGCAAGGCAAATCTGTTGCTGCGGGAACGTCCGCTTCTACGGCGAGAACCTGTGGCTCTACCGGAGCTTGACGTTCCCCGGCAAGCTTGCCGGAGCAAAACTTGCCGGGAGCTTCTGCTTCAACGGAACAAACCCTAGGGCTTGCCGGAGCAGACTGCTCCTCAGCGCAAGGCAAATCTGTTGCTGCGGGAACGTCCGCTTCTACGGCGAGAACCTGCGGCTCTGCCGGAGCTTGACGTTCCCTGGCAAGCTTGCCGGAGCAAAACTTGCCGGGAACTTCTGCTTCAACGGAACAAACCCTAGGGCTTGCCGGAGCAGACTGCTCCTCAGTGCAAGGCAAATCTGTTGCTGCGGGAACGTCCGCTTCTACGGCGAGAACCTGCGGCTCTGCCGGAGCTTGACGTTCCCTGGCAAGCTTGCCGGAGCAAAACTTGCCGGGAACTTCTGCTTCAACGGAACAAACCCTAGGGTTTGCTGGAGCAGATTGCTCCTCAGCGCAAGACAAATCTGTTGCTGCGGGAACGTCCGCTTCTACGGCGAGAACCTGCGGCTCTGCCGGAGCTTGACGTTCCCCGGCAAGCTTGCCGGAGCAAAACTTGCCGGGAGCTTCTGCTTCAACGGAACAAACCCTAGGGCTTGCCGGAGCAGACTACTCCTCAGCGCAAGGCAAATCTGTTGCTGCGGGAACGTCCGCTTCTACGGCGAGAACCTGCGGCTCTGCCGGAGCTTGACGTTCCCCGGCAAGCTTGCCGGAGCAAAACTTGTCGGGAACTTTTGCTTCAACGGAACAAACCCTAGGGCTTGCTGGAGCAGACTGCTCCTCAGCGCTCTTGGCGTTGATCTTGGGGACCTTCTTGGCGGCGGCTTCGGGAAGCTCTGCCGGCAAATAGTCACCAAAAATCAACTTCCTCTTCTTGCTCTGTCCAGTTGATGGCGTTACGGACGGTTGAGTCAGCTTGAGCACAAAAATCCCTGGTTCCACAGGTAACTTAAGTGCAGCGCACTTTGACAGGCCATCGGCAATGGCGTTCTGAGCTCTTGGAACATGTTCCATTTGCAGGCCGTCAAAGTGCTCTTCTAGCTTTCTCACTTCGTCGGCGTAAGCTTCCATCAACGGAGTCTGATAGTTCTTGTTTACTTGGCGGACGACAAGCTGTGAGTCACCCCTGACAATGAGCTTCTTGATCCCAAGGTCTGCCGCGATCCTGAGACCGGCAAGCAAGCCTTCATACTCTGCAGTATTGTTTGTCGCTTGCTCCTTGGGAAAGTGCATCTGGACTATGTACTTGAGGTGCTCTCCGGTGGGTGCGACAAGCAGCACGCCAGCACCGGCGCCTTGCAGCGAAAAGGCACCATCAAAGTACATCAACCACTCTTTGCTTGTTTCATTGACGGGGATGCTCGTTTCTGGAATTTCTTCATCTGGTGTTGGCGTCCATTCTACTATAAATTCTGCCAATGCTCTGCTCTGCATAGTTGAAGTACTCTCAAACTTAAGGCCAAAGCTTGACAGTTCCAGTGCCCACTCAACAATCCTGCCTGTCGCTTCTGGATTCTGTAGTATCCTCTTCAGCGGAAAACGAGTGACAATTGTGATCTCATGTGCTTGGAAGTAATGGCGCAGCTTTCTCGAGACCATGAGAAGGCCGAAAAGCAATTTCTGCACGCCAGAGTACCTTGACCTAGCCCCCTGCAGAAGGGAGCTGACAAAGTAAACTGGGCGCTGCACCATTTTCTTCTGTAGCTCCTCGTGCGTCTGCGCAGATCCATCTTTGTCGGGACCAGAGCTTGCCGGGGAAGCCCCTTGCTTGTCGCTGGATGTGCTTGCCGTGGTTGCTGGCTCGTCATCCGCCTCCCTCTCTGCTACTAATGCAGCACTAACCACTTGATTGGTTGCCGCTATATATAGCAGCAACTTCTCTTGTGGCTTAGGTGCAACAAGTATTGGAGGGGAGGACAGGTATCTGTTCAGGTCTTGCAGCGCAGCCTCTGCTTCCGGAGTCCATTTCATTAGACCTGCCTTTTTCAATAATTTGAAAAATGGCAGGGCGCGCTCAGCAGACCTAGAGATAAACCTGCTGAGAGCAGCCACGCAACCGGCAAGTCTTTGTACATCCTTGACGTGCTTTGGTGCTTCAATCTGCTCAATGGCCTTGATCTTGTCGAGATTGGCTTCAATTCCCCGCCGAGACACGAAGAACCCGAGAAGCTTGCCGGAGGGGACTCCAAACACACACTTCTCTGGGTTGAGCTTGAGGCTGATCTTGCGCAGATTTGCAAAGGTCTCGTCTAAATCTTGAATCAGAGTTGCTCTGTCCTTGCTCTTGACCACTATGTCATCCATGTAGGCCTCCACATTTCTGTGTATTTGCGGCTCAAGAGCGACATGAATTACCCTTGCAAATGTTGAACCAGCATTTTTCAAACCGAAAGGCATCCGTATGAAACAGTACGTGCCACATGGAGTGATAAATGCGGTCTTCTCCTCATCCTCTTCTGCCATGAAGATCTGATGGTATCCTGAATATGCGTCAAGAAATGAAAGCAAGTCACATCCGGCCGTGGATTCAACAATCTGGTCAATGCGCGGCAAAGGAAATGGGTCTTTGGGACAAGCTTTGTTAACATCAGTAAAGTCAATACAAAGTCTCCATTTCCCGTTCGCCTTGCGCACGACTACAGGATTGGCCAACCACATAGGATGGAGCACTCCTCTGACAAGGCCTGCTGCTTCCAACTTCTTGATCTCTTCTGCGATGAATTCTTGGCGTTCCACTGCTTGGTTCCTAATCTTCTGCTTGACGGGCTGCGCATGAGGACAAACAGCAAGGTGGTGCTCAATTACTTTCCTGGGAACACCGGGGATGTCAGACGGTTGCCACGCAAACACGTCGACATTCGCCCGCAGGAAAGCAATGAGCGCGCTTTCCTATTTAGGGTCGAGCGTGGCACTGATGGTGAAGGTACCACCAGTGCCGTACTCCTTGGCGGACACCTTCTTCGTCTCTGGCGGAGCTGCCATTGTCTTCTTACACTTGCCGGTGGAGCTCGATGGTGCGTCCTCGACGGCAGCGCAGCACTCCGAAGAGGTGCGCTTGCCGGAGTGGGCATCAGAACTCTTGCCGGACTTGGTCTTCTTCCCCCCGGGAGCTTCAACGGCAAGTGACTTGCGGTCTGCTGCGGCTGCTGCTTCCCGGTAGATCTTGTCGGCGCAGATAAGAGCATCCTTCTTGTCGCCAGGGACAGAGATGACGCTTATCGGGCCTGGCATCTTCAGCACGTTGTATGCATAGTGAGAGGCTGCCATGAACTTGGCGAGTGCTGGACGGCCAAGTATCCCATTGTAAGGCAATGGAATATCGGCAACGTCAAAAGTGACCCTCTCAGTCCTGAAGTTCAGCTCGCCGCCAAATGTTACTGGCAACGTGACCTTCCCCTTCGGCTTGCTCCTTCCCAGGTTGATTCCTTGGAATGTGCCGGTCTCTTCAAGCTCACTGTCAGGGATCTGGAGTTTCTGGAGTACAGCGGAGGAGATCAGGTTCAAGCCGGCCCCGCCGTCAACTAACATCTTAGTGACCTTGAGGTTGCGGATAGTTGGTGAAACCAACATCGGCAAGCACCCAACCGCAGTTGTGCGATCAGGGTGGTCCTCAATATCAAAGATGATAGGCGTGCTGGACCATTTCAGAAGCTTGCGTGATTTGACGGGTGGTTCTGCTGCATTGACTTCCCGCACCCACTGCTTGAGCTGGCGGTGCGAAGTATGCAGAGAAGCACCACCGTCAACGCACAAGACCTCTGTGGCTTTCTGGAACTCCTGTTCGCTGGTCTCAACATCATCCATGTCTTCGTCATCGTCGTCATCTTCATCCTTGTCGCGGCCGCGGGGAGGTCTGTCTCCTTGCCGCAGCTTGGCCTTGCCGCGGCGTCCTCCCCGGCTAGCGCGCTTCTTGCCGGATTCTCCAGCGCTTCCTTGGGCCCTCTCCTTGTCGCGTCGCTCGTATTCAGCCTTTTGCTGCTGAACAAGCTGCTCGACTTTCTTGCAGCTCTGGAGGTCATGGCCCTTGGTGCGGTGAATTTTGCAGTACTGCTTGTCGGTGCCGTCCTGCTTGTCGGCGACCGCCACAGCCTGGCAGTTGGCGCATGCGGCAATCTCCTTGCCGGAGCTACCAACTTTGGCTTTGTTGGTGCCACCTTTGTTGCCGGACTGCTCAACGACTAGCACATCTTTGCCTTTCTTCTTCCTGTTCTTTCGTCGCCGGTTTTTCTTTGCCGGGGCAGCATCCTCGCTGTCAGATCCTTCTGCTCCTGTATTTTCTCCGGGGAGTTTCCTCCCTTCCTCAGCACGTGCACAGTTGTCGGCTAGGGCATACAGCTCACTGACGTCTCTGATCTTGCACATTGCCATCTCCTCCCGCATCCTGCGGTTACGCACGTTCTGATGGAACGCGCTGATGACCGCGGCAGGGTGGACATCTGGGATGTTATGCTGTACACGGCTGAATCTCTGAATGTACTTGCGCAGGGGCTCTCCTTCCTTCTGGGCGAGCAGATGAAGGTCACTCTCTTGGCCATGAGGTTTGTGGCCACCTGTAAAGGTGCCGACAAACTGATGGCATACGTCTACCCAGGAAGATATGGAGTTGTCCGGCAAGTGCATGAGCCAGGACCTGACGTTGGGCTTGAGCACCAGCGGGAAGTAGTTGGCAAGGATCTTGTCGTCCTGTCCCCCGGCAGCATGCACCGTGATGGTGTAGATGCTGAGGAACTCCGACGGATGCGTCTTGCCGTCGTACTTCTCTGGTACATCTGGTTTGAAATTCTTCGTGCTGGGCCACTGGACTTGCCGCAGCTCACGAGTGAACGCAGGGCAACCTACCGCGTACGGCAAGTCGCCTGGTTCCCCTGGCGCATGCATGTCGACAGAGGGCCCACCGCACTGGTCTGATTGATGCCACGCTTCTCTTCGGCGCTTGATGCGAGTACGAGCGTCCTCTTGTTGTCGTTCTTGAAGAACTTGGTGCTGATCGCGACGAGCTCGCGGATCTGATGACGTGGTGGAGTCGCTGTCGAGGTGGATCCGGCGAGTCGGCGATCTTGGCCTTCGGGGCGGAGAGTGCACAGAGGTTGCACCTCCACCGGTCTTGTCGCCACCGGTTCGTGCTTGGCTGACTGGCTGCGGCTGCGACGTGCTCGGCTGCTGTTGCATGTCGCTGTTGGCAAAGCCGATGAGACTCTGAATGGTGGCCCTCCAATCGTCGATCTTGTCTGCTGTCGGAGGGTAGTCCAGAGGTAGTTGAGCTTGCGCCAAAGCTTCTGCTGCAGTGGCAGGTGGTGGTGGCGAACGGTGCAAGGAGCGGGATATGCTCGGACTTCTAACTATGTTAGAAGGAGTAGTATCCCGTCCAGGCGACCGTGCCTCGCTCGTGCCAGCATGTTGGCGTGCTTGCTAGTCTTGAGCACTCCGAGATCCACCAGCTCGATCTTGGTCCAGCAAATGCATGGTACCGTGAGTACCATGACGCTGCCGGTCCCACGCCTCCTGAGATGGGCGCGGTGCATGTACGGACGCCGAGGCCTTGGAGTGCGCCCGGTCGTTGTGGGAGCCGGCTACGCCGCCGATGGGCAGCGCAGCCTTGTCCTTGGACCTGGCAGCACCGTGAGCTCCCTCGTCGACGCCCGTTCTTCCGCCGGCGCCTGCCCCATCAGCCGTTTGCTTCGGCGGTGGTGGGTTCGGCGCGGACGGAGCAGCCGCCTCCGAAACTTTCTTCTTCGGCGGCATGTCGATGAAGATGATGAAGATCTAGCTCGCGAGAACGCCGGATCTGGTTCACACAACTTCGACGCCCCCTACCTGGCGCGCCAAAGATGTCGCGGGACTGATCCACGAACACCTATGGGACCGGCGGACCGAGTCCCTTTCGGTTCGGCGGGGGCGGAGGTCGCACGAAGAGCAGATCGAGGCGAAAGCACACAAGCAGTTTACCCAGGTTCGGGCCGCACGGATGCGTAAAACCATACTCCTGATTTGTGGTTTGTATTGAGTTATTACTCGGGAGCGCAGAGTGCTACAGTACACCCCAGCAGCTAACGAGACCGAGCCTGAGTGTTCTCTCCCTCCTCCGAATCAGCTAACCCCCTCTACGTTGCGCATGGGCCTCCTTTTATATGCTCAAGGGGTCACCGACAGGTGGCAACGTAGACAAGGGTAAAAATGGAAAGGTGCTGCGGTAGGTACAGCTACCTGCTACAGTGTATCATACCTAACCCTGATGGCAGGGGACAAAGGCATTAAATGCCCGTCTGCATCGCCTAAATAGTGCAAAAGGGACCGTCAGGGACACCACCGCTCGCCACGATGGCAATCTTGTCAGCGCCGCTTGCCACCGCACACCCCTGGTTGCACAGCCTCCTGCCACGTACGCCTGGAAGGGTCCCAGAGCGACACGTTGGTGGATGTGCTGGAGCGCGGGCATAGAGTGGTGGTTTGCCGCGGCAAGCGCCTTGCCGCGGTCGTTGTCTTGTCGCGCCCGGGAGCTTGTCACTCACCGGGTCTTGCCGGGACGCGCGGCGCGTCGCGGCAAGTTCCTTGAAGTGCCTTGGAGGCCTTCCCGGCAAGCTCCTCTTGCCGGGGTCTTGAGATGCCTTTGTTGGCCTTCCCGGCAAGCTCCTCTTGCCGGGGTCTTGTCTCCTTGGCTTGGATACTTTGTTCTTGAATGGCTCCAACGGAACCACGGAGGATCTTGGCGGTCACCCGGCAAGCCTTGCCGCGGGATGCTGCGACTGCCCGTGCACAAGTTCGGGATACTAGGGTACCCCTACTCTAGTACACCGAAAATTCTGCACCATCTATTTAGGTAAAATCAATTTTAATCGCATGCACTGGTCCGAATTGACCATCAATGGTTCATCTAAACTAATGAAAGAAGGGTGTGTGCATACACGACAATACTCCCTCCGATTCTTTTAACTTTGCGTATAACTTTTTCTCAGTTTTCTCGTATTAGTCTGCGCGTTGCCGATTCCTAGCGCTGGTTTCCTTTTGTGCCCGCCCCGTCCGCCTCTGCCCTAATTAATTGGCAAATTAGTCCAGAAAAATTAAACCAATGCCCTCCTTGGTATGCGGGTCAAGAGTTATGTGCAGAGTAAATAGAATCGGAGGGAGTATATCTGCTTCCTCTATTTTTATGCTTGTTCGAGGTGCCAGCCCCAAAAGAACAAATATTTTGCTTGATGGGGTTGGCAGCTCCATAACTAATAGAAGCATCAAATTAGTCATGCAACTTGGGAAGATCAAGAACACACAAACAAGTAATGAACAGAGGCTCGGAGCAATGATGTAATAGCTAGCATCAGAAAATGTAGGGTAAAATGAACAAAAAGCAGCGGAACCACATGCTAGTTTGCTAATGTGTAATTAAGCATAGAGAACATTAAGCTGTCTGATGGAACCAACAGGTGGCATCAGAACAAAACTAAAGCATATTAACTATATGTGCACTGGTATGTAATTTAGCACATGTAACATGTTCACTGCCAGAAGTATGGCCCTACAGGTGCAAGCAGAATAACGCGTCTCATGAAAAACTAAATGATGCCCTAAAGAAATTCAAAGGTGCGGTGCTTATGCTAGGAAAGTGAATGTAGGCGCCGACCGTTGGATAATAGTACCTGATTCTCGGTGGCGTATGGGTATCGTTGTCATACTTGATAGCTAAGGATCGTCGATGGTGCTCGTGTTGCAGTTGAGTTTGGGTCGGCTGTCACCGTCGCTGAATCGGCTCCGGTGCTACGGTTGCGGCGCCTGTCGACATACAAGAAAGCTCATCTATGGTAAGTGAACAGTTGCACGATAAATAGAAAAACTGAAGGAGTACAAATTGAAATAACCTAATGAGGCTGCGGCTTCGATAAAGCAGGGCCGGTGGAGTTGAATATGGCGTCCGTGGAGCGGGTCCGGTGCGGTGGACGAAGGCTTCGGCGGGCGCATTGTACAGTGCTTTAGGTGAGGTGGATCTGTTGCGGCGGACGAGGGCTTGTATGAAGGGCCAGCGAAGGGGCAGACGAGGGAGTCAGTGAAGGGCCTACGCTGTGGTGGACGAGGGCGCCGATTAAGCAGATCCGGTGCGGTGGACCATCTTGGCGGTGAAGGAGATCTGGAGTGGTGGACAAGCTAGTCGCTGAAGTGGCTCCGGTGAAGTGGTGAGTTGGCAGTTAGGGGTTCCAAGGTGCGGAAGGTAGATCCGACGGGGTGTGAGGTCCACCGCTGGAGCGGAGGACTAGATTCGGTGGCTTGCCGTGGTTGGGGGGTCGGGGAGGGGAAGGGGAGGGGCTCTGGGGAAGAATGTTGGGGGCAAAGAGGGGAAAACAATGGAGTTACCAAAGCAGCCCTTTTCAGTTCATGTGGCAGGGGTAAAATAGGAATATCGCAGGGCTAAACTTTGGGGTGCGTGATATTTCGATGTGAGCGGGAAGTTTGAAAGCTTTTGGCGCCTAAAATTATAAGTATTCTGCTCTCGTACGGCCGACTATGATATCATGGCCGGCAATTTGTTTGTTTTGCACGCAAAAAAATGTGCAAGTTTTGAAAATCAATGTCTCCAACTCGAAACTTAGATTGTCCATTCAATTCAAATATGGATCATTGAGCTACTACAAGCAAATACCATCATACGGTCCAATTCAAATGAAATTCCAAATGTGTTTATCCTAAATATGATGACAAAAGCAAAAATGTGTATGTGTATGAATAAAGTGGATGATTATAAAGTTTGAACATGCCCGTATGTGTATATCTCTAGGTTTGATATATGAATTTGAAATCACGAAATCCCGGCTTAAAAAATGTACCTCCGTTTAAATGAATTACAAAAGCTAGTGATGGAGTCGAATTCCAAAATTCCAATCTTAGGTTTGTAATTCTGGTACATCAAGGTATATCACGCATGTTCAAAAGTATCGTTATCTCATAGTAGAAACTGTGAAACAAATTGATCAACCATGAGTGCACAATATCTCAACTACGCTAAAGTCCCTCAAATATAGACACCTCACTCTTTATCTGAAGTCAACCCCCCCCACCACCACCAGCACACACACACACACACACACACAGAGAAGTCGTTCTCTCCCCCAAACACCAACACACGAGCACATTAACACCCCTCTCTCTTGTAAAGTTCGGACCCCAACATAGGTCTCTATCACTTTGTCTCTCGGGCATGCACACATCTCTTCCCTCACTCTCTAGGTCTCCCGCTATCTCTCTTACCCAAGCACACGCACTATGTAGAGTGTATATTTCCCATACACACAAAACGTCGCCCCCAAACGTCTATCTCCCTAGTTATGTGGTTCTCGCGCACTCACCTCACACACCACCCCACTGCAAACAAGCACACTTTGTCTCCTTGTGCACCACTCTCCTCTTTCTATCTCTCCCACATGCGGACCCGCCCTAGCTCCTTCCCTATATACATATATGTCGTGACTCTTTGCATAGCTCCCTAATGTATAATCATTCTCGATTTCGCACATTTTTCTCTACACTATCTATTCTAGCTCTCTCATGAAGTCCCTATCACACACACGATGACTCGCTTCCCTTGCGTCTCCGTTCATAGGCCAATTTCGGACAACATCAACATTGTCTCCCTATCTATACGCCATTTATGGACACAAACGACCCCTCTCGCCCCCTCTCTTCCTCTCTCTCTCTCTCACTCTCTCTCTCTCTCTCTCTCTCTCCGGCGCTAGCTCTCTCTTTCTCTCGCTCTCACACCCCTCCCCCCACACACACTCGATGTCTCTTCCAAATAGTCTGCTCCCCCCGCCCTCACCCGTGCTATCTCGCTACTACACATGTCACACCATTCCCCCTTCCCTTATACTAGGTTTACATCATCAGTGGTCTCTCTACACCACATACACTCTCTCCCTCTCACACACAAATGCGTGCACAAACACACACAGACACGCACAAACACCCATTTACCTGGATCCTCATCTCTCCTCATGTCTGCATGTGTATCTCACACACTCACTCTCTAATTATGTATATGTGTCTCCATGTTACACAACACAAAGCCCCATGTACATGTTTGTCTCTTTCCTCCACACACATAGACACAAAGAATTTGTTATCATTGCCTCGGTCTCTAACATATCACACACGCACCCTCTCTCTCTCTCTCGCAAACACGCTCAACAAGGGTTTCCCCATGAATAACTTACCGTCTATTCATGAACAGTCGTGGCGGTAGGGCGAACACGAGACGTGAAAAAGAATAAATCTACACGTGCTTAGACCACCTAGTATGACCACTAGGACTAGAGCAAGCCAAAAAGCATGCCGCCGTCACTCCCTCCTTGTCAGCGACGGGAAAATCTTCGTTTTACACAGTCGAGAAGTCATTGTGCTAAGGCCCCACATGCCAAGGCATTGAATAGAATGTAGATGCTAGTTTACGGAAGCAAGTATCGATAATACGTTTGTATCTCCATACTTATATTTCTTCTCTTATAAAAAACCGAGTTGGTGATGATGGTACGTGTGCCATCTTGCAATATAGACCGTCCGATCTATATCTGATGGATGGAAATTAAACTAAAAGATACCCGCACCCCTCTCCACATCTGCAGACAAGGCCTTCCCTCGTTCATCCTTATCTCCAACAAACCTCATTGTTGAGCAATTAAGAAAGGAAGTCTCTGGAACAAACTGGCCTGGTGGCCGCTGCCGGCGTCGTCAATCCCCATGCCTCTGCTCAGTTCGACCACCAACCACCACCACACCCACTCCTCTTCACCTTATCTCATATTTCTCGAGATATCATTAGTATTTACACATGGGATTACTCCCGCAAGGGTCAATCACAACAAGTGTTTTATAAAAAAATGCATCTTGATGTTCCATGCAATGCACGGATCTTGCTAGTACTCCTACACAAGACTAAGTTGGAGATGCTGGTGTGTCTGCCATCCGTCGTTTCTGACCATTAGATCTACATCTAACGATTGTGAGGTAAGTTGTTGCCTTTTCTCACCATCCCACTTGTCTACCAATTTGCAGACAACCCCATAATTAGTATCTTAAAACCAACCACATCCCTCCCTGACCTCACCAAAACAGCCCAAGGAATATATTCTAATTGAAACATAATATATCTCTAGTGATATATGTATATCAAAATTAGAGTGTTTTGTACCAAGATTGTGAATAAGTATTATTCTAATTATGATTCATTGCAATGGACATGAACATTGCTAGTATTTCCAACCATGCATTTCTTTTCCTAGTATTCCATAGTTTCGAGTTTTCCATCAAGATATTAGTCACTCATGGTTGATATTTACTTTCAATCATGTACACATATGCACTATGTAACTAGCCTTGCTTATTGGCTTCCAAAGCTTAACTTTCACTCCTACTTACAATATGTAGAGTATTTAACAAAAAACTACCACTTTCAACCAGCCCTAGGAGGAATCTATTATACAAAAAATAGCAAAAACATACCCAAAATTTCTTAATCCACGCCAAAAACTACCTAGTACTCCTACCGATTAGGTTCGTTTAAACCCATTTATGACAGGGTTGGCCCACATGTCCATGGCAGCTTAAACCAACACATTTTGTTTGACTATTGACACGAGGGACCCACATCTGACCTTCTATCATGTTATTCCCCCTCAAATCATTATTTTTCCTGAACATTACTTCAAACAGTATTGATGCGTGTTCGTCGGTGGCGCCGGTGATGAGCGAGTTGGCCGCCGCTCCGCCGGACGGGCCGGACGCCGCGCTGGCCTCCGCACGGGTTGGCAGGCTGGCCCGAGCTTGACTCATGAGCGAGCAAGCCGCTGCGCTAGTCTTCGCCCGAGCCAGATGGCTGTCCTTAGCATGGCGCACGCGAGCAAGCCGCCGCGCTGCCTTGCCAATCTAGCTAGCAAACCTTGTAGACAAGCAGTTGGATGGAGCTTTCTTGGCTAGCTAGCGGCCGCGAGCGCCGGACGGAGCTGGCATCCGGGCTGCCGCAACATGGGCTCCGCACCGCCAGCGGTTTTGACCTCGCCTTCTGCCAGCGGCAGTAGCTACGTCCCATGGTCGAGGATGACTAGGTGGACGGGCCGGAGGTAGGAGGTCACTCGAGGATTTTGTTGGTAAGAGCATGTACAATGGTTGATAAGGTAGTCTTATCTTAAGTCTGCCACGTATGCAAGTGGTAGTGGTTTCTTGGCATTTTAGTGGTTTCTTGCATTATTAGAGCAAGTACAATAGAGCTGAGTCAGCGGGCTATAAGAAATAAACTACTACTACATGTTGGCTATAAGATGGGCTGTAGATGACATGGCACTGGCTTATAGCCAGCAGCTGGCTATACTATTAACCATGCTCTTAGGGGTTTCTTGTAAGGAACAATGTATGTACTACTAGCGACAAAAGGCGATTCTAGGTTGCGTTGTACTCCAACAAGTACTACTAGTGGTCGCGGGAGTGTATACCTCGTTTTGTGGGTTCGATCCCGGCCGAATGCACAATGGCCTTTTTAAAAAAATAGTACTACTACACTTCGTTGCGAGCCAATATTTTACACGGGTAGTTTGAGTTTTGAAGTCAAACGGACGTGCGGCCCCACAATCTGGGTGCACTGGACAACCTAGCCACGTGAACGGGTTTTCCTTCCCAGCATCCCATGGCTCGTGTGCTCACCCTAGCCGCACCTCGCTTGCAGCTTCCAGCTAGTAGCATATTTAAACTAGCGCCTCCCAATTAAGCCCGAGGAGTCGGAAAAGCCTGGCAGGGCATTGGGAACTGTGCGATATGGCTCAGTACGTAAAGTGCTCTACTACTACTCTGTAGCTTGTGGCGTTGCATGCATGGACTTCACTCCATTATCGTCTCTATATAAAAGAAATTCCTCTTGCCGTGTTTTTTTTGAAACGGAGGCAAAAGCTTTGCTTCATCTCATTCATAAAGAAGGAACTACCAACAAAGTTTGACGAGATCCATTACACCTCCACAAATGGAAGCGAAAAGCCTAGTCTCGCTGTATCAAATAACTCAAATGTTTTGCCCCCGCAGTAACCGTCGCTGATAAACAGGCTGCTAGTGTGGGTGTGAGAGGAGCGGCTGAGTAGGCCAGCTACGTGAGAGGAGCGGCTGAATAGAGCACCGAGAGTACCCACTAGGCCACTACGTAGGTGTACTTCCCCTGCATTGATAGTACAGCGATGGTTCTAGAGAACAGTAGTACCCTCCACTTCCAACTGTAGCTCCTTGGCCCTGAGATTCAAGAGTTCAAAACTGGTGCACTATACTAGACTAGACTAGAAGTACAGTACATCGCACTACTAGTTGAGAAAAGTAGTACTAGTACTGCTACAGTACGAGTACGTACTCCTCCGTCACATAATGTAAGACATTTTTTGACACTAGTTGGTGTGTTCAAAAAATGGCAAAAACATACACAAAATTTCTTAATCCACGCCAAAAACACTACCTAGTGCCAAAAATTTCTTACTAGTGCTATTATTTACAGTATAATGCAATCCCATAACGTTCCATAATCCCTTTCTTTCAAAAAAATCACTTCTGGAGAGAAGATTGCTATCTCCATGCGAGCTTCTCATAGGCCAGCGCCACCGCATGCAGTCATGTGAGAGAGAGGGAGACATCCATGCAGCATGCAGAGAGAGGAGAATGCGGGCGGACAGCCAGTGGGCTGCATGGGGCATTTATAGCTGCTAACTCCTCCCATCCATGCGCCAGGGGTATTTCCGTCCAGAAAGCATGCAGCGAGCCCCTGCCTTGGTATCCGGGTCTGCTCTTATGCGCAGAGTAAAAAGAAATGGAGGGAGTACTAGTAGTAAATAATAGCCTCACCCCTTCGCTGAGGAACGATCTACAGTTGGAAAGGACGAGGCCCTGCGGTTACTACGCTCTTATCTCCTCCTCGCCAGTTCCCTTCCTCCCGAAGAGAAGGCAGTTCGTCGCTGCTCCCATGGATTCGCCAGGCGGTTCTCCTCCTCGTCGGGGCTGGGAGACCTTGGACGACGATCCCGTGGGAGAAATCGCACGCCGCTCCGATGTCCTACCGCCGCAAGACTCGGTGCTTCCTGCACCAACTTTTTCAAGACGCTGCTTAAACAGGCCATGCTTGTTGGTCTTCCATGCATCCTCGAGGAGAAGGTTCTTCTATGGGACAATCCTTCAAACAGTCCATCGCTCCCTGGCCATGGTTGCACGTTGACTCCGCTAGAGTTGCCGACGTTGAGAGGTAGTCGGATTTTGTCCGATGAGCAGGTCAGTAATGGAGTTTGATCATGTAGTACAACGTTATTCCATTTCCATCCCGTAATTTCTCCGCTGCCCACCGTCTTATATATAGGTCTAGGTCGGTGCCAACGAATATTGGCTTGCATACCTCCGGCCGGATACCACCATCATTTTTGCACAACATCCACAGCAGTGCAGCCATTCCGGTAGACCCCTTCTCCACCATTGGGATCGGCCTTCCGGACTGGCTGGGCAAGAATACGTATGATAATGCCTACATGAGATTGAAGAAGATAGCAATTGCGGACCCACCGACAAAGCGACGCGGCTACGACGATTACTATCTCATCGCGGTGTTCGACATAAGGATTGCCATCAATGCAGGAGGCAGTAACGGCAGAGGCTGGCGCATGTTGGCGGCGGCAGATTTGTACCCCTACATGTTCGAAGACGCCGTGCGCCATCTAGGCCGCATCTTCGCGGTGACAAGCCAGGGGACTTGTTTCATCTGGTTGACATCCTATGGTACGGGAGATTACAAATGGAATGCACAAACCACATTTGCATCCCTAACGGTACTCCATTATTTTGCAGGGACCAGTCATCCCCCGATCAAAATAAGATCGCCGATCATGTATGTGCATTTGCATCCGCGATTCGGTCTAACCTGAAACCTTGTAGCTGACTTTGGCATATTGGGATCAACTATCTTAGCAATCGTTACCCATGGTACCACTGATGTGCAACATGGTCACATAATCTACCACGATCGTACCGTCACCATCTACCCAGGTATTCCATTTTTTAACCCTCTCGCCTTCTCTTTCATTTTTGTACTAGTAGTATACTTTGTAGTACTAGTAGGAGTACTTTTTACCTTGGAGGACGCGTATAGCTAGCTAGGCCCTTGAAGACTTGAACCCACTAGCTGCCACCATTTTTGTTTTTCCATGTCTTACTATCTCATCCATGTAGCCAAGAGTGGCTATATATAATAAGCCGATTATTTTACTTCCTCTATACCGGAGTAGTACTATTTGCTGCACAGTATTACTGACTACCACATTTGAGCACAACATTATTATGCATGGACCTTGACTATGTACGTCACCATGTGTCCAGATCTAGGATGCCGCATGTACCAGATGAACGGCGCCGAGTTCGACCCCCGTGATGTTATGTGGGTGCCAAGGAACACTCTTGGAGAGTACTCGCTTTTCATCGGGGACAGCTACCCCATTGTGAAGCGGATGCCACCTTCCGTGCATGACACGGAAGGCCTGCCGTTCATGAAGCATGGTTGTGTCTTCAGTGTGCACCGCCGGATGAATGACATGCTGGGACACACTATCCCTGATTTATGTCGCTTCAGCTTGGATGAGTCTCCATCGTGTGGAACCAGACTAGAAAGCTGCGACAATGATTCCCGTTGCCCACCGCTATGGATCGTTCCATCCATGAAGAACACCTGGGACTGGAACCTGGAGGAGGACATGTAGCCCATCTATAACATGTAAGTGGAGTACGGTAATTGTGAACGGTAGCGCTGTGAATATATGTAGACTAGTCGTGCACAAATTTATCACATGAGTTGGAGATGAACTTGTGTGGCATACTGGCATTTGTCCTTTAGAATTTATTACTAGTAAATGTGTTATGTGTACGTGCAACTTGTGTGGTTGTTGCACGGGCTCCAACACGCTCTTTGAGAAAAAAAGGTGGCACAGCTTTGGATATACTTGACGTGGCGGCATCATACAGTAGCATCGTTCGCTATAGTTGTACTAGTACACTCCTACTAGGACGACAACTCCTATAAAACCTTGCGCTTGGCTCTTTGCCTCTTCGGGAGGTTCAACAGTTCGTACTCGTGTGAATTTGCACTTGGCTCTTCGCCTCTACGGAAGGTCCAACAATGATGCTACTACAGTACAATATGCTTCTGGCAATCTGACACCGATTGAACTGCTCCACGTCCACCACGAGGGAGAGGGAGAGGGCGTTGTAGTCAAAACCCTCTCCTTGTCCTGCGAACCACTGCACGCGTGGGCGAGGGAGAGGCGTAGTAAGCAAGCTTCTCCTTGTTCGGCGAGTTGACAGGACACATCAAAGCAGTACTAGTACTAGTAGTAGTAGTCCATACTGCGTCCTTTCCGATTAATATGGCTTAATTTGAAATGAGAAAAATACACCGGCGGTCAACGTATGTAACAGTACGCTCTTTACGGTCACTATATATAGTTTTGCGGCGATTATGCGATCACTAGCTCATTGTAGAGCACCATATTGCACCCTACTGACTGGCCACATAGTTGACGTGTCACTTTGTTGACTGGTTAAATTGTCACCTGGTTTTTGGGTCCCACCTGTCAGTTGGCAGAGCCAAGAAATCAGTTAAACAAAACTTTATGCAGGCGCGACACAAGTCCAACCCTTGCACGCGAACCGCCCTCGCTGTGTATGTGAGTGCATGCACGTGTCCTCCCTCGGTCTTCCAACAAAGAGTGTACTACATGATGTACATCTACACTTCCAATGTGTTTAGCCTTTAATCTAAATCGATATTGATTGACTAATGCACCAACTTGTGCTGTAGGTATAGGCTACATGTCCATCCTTAATTACAGCATGCAACGGCCTTCATTTAATCTTCTTATCTCAATGGTCGCATGCACACATAAGTCTGCTACTTTTGGGCGTTAATTATGCCCTGGTCAATGTGTAAATCTCTAAATGTATAGTCTTTCACGGGCGTAGGGAGTAGGTTGAGCACTTGAGCGTGAGCGTGTGTGTTGCGTCATGTGCTGTGTGCCGCATGGGTGCGTGAGTGTTGCGTGCGTCCATGTGTACGTGTGAGTGTTGCATGTTGCATGCATGCATGGGGCTTACTCCCTCCCATTGACATGTTCATATTTCAAGCTTCCTCTGTTCCCTCCATATGGTGATACTCCCTCTGTTCCCGAATAGTACAGAGTAAAAGCCTCCCTCCGTTCCCAAATACGGAATATTTGTCTTTCTACAGATTTCAACAAGTGACTAGGTACGGAGCAAAATGAGTGAAGTGAACGTAGAGGCATAGGGATACTGTAGAAAGGAAGTCCTCGTGATCCATTTATTCCCCATCTTGGTCAGAAAGAACTATTCAACTAGTCTCTTCTTCTTCCTCCTCTCTTCCCCATCGTCGGCCGCACACCATTTACCCCCGCTCACTGCTCGCCCGCCCGCGCCATCTTCCTTGGTAGCTCGCGCGTACTGTCGGCATTTTGGGAACGGGGGTCCCCAGACTTGCCTGCTTGCGGCCTGCGGCATGGCTCAAAGGGGGGCCCAACACGGCCCATCTTCACCAACACAAACCCAAGACCCTCGCGAGGGGCCATGCCTCGCGGGGTGGACGACGCGGAGCTTCCTCAGGCACGGCCTCGTCAGGCTGGCTCATGAGGAGGCGGAGAGATCAAGGCGGGGTACCTCACAAGGTGCCCGTGACGCAAGCCATGACGACTTAGGGCGCCAGGTGGGTGCCAGCCCGCGCAGCGTCCTCCTTTCCTCTTTGGTGCAAAGGGGGCAAGCGCAGCCGCGGAGTACCGAGGCATCAGGCAAAGGTTGCCATTTCGGTGCAACGAGACCAAGACCAGGAGGACTACGAGACGGAGGTCATCATGGAGCCCAAGACAGCTACATCACCAGAGCTTTGCGCAGGCGAAGACTACTTTTGTCAGGATAGCTGATACTTGCTGTCCCCCTTCAAATTATCCCGCCATTGTTGGCTCCCTTCCCGCTCGATATTTGGGAAGAGGACCAGGGCCTCTATAAATAGGACCAGCCACCCACATAAGGAGGGGGTTCGGTTCGGTCGGTTGGAGGAAGCAGAGAAAGAGAGAGAGAGAAAGGTGACTGAACTCCAGCAAGCAGTTCATCGCCCTAGCCAAGAACAGACCCTCGCGAGGATGTTCTTCCTTGTATTGTTCATCATCATCAGCCCAAGAGGCAATCCACCACACCACACACTGGAGTAGGGTTTTACACCACAACGGTGGACCGAACCAGTATAAACCCTGTGTCTCTTGTGTTGTTCTTTCCTTAGTTTTAGATCCTAGCATGGCGGAGGGGTGCAGGTAGGTAGGAGGCGAAATCTCCGTGCGCACCCAGTGTTCGAACCTCAAGGGTCGGCCGGAACCCGAAATCCGACATTTGGCACGCCAGGTAGGGGTGCACCGGAATTCGTCTTCCACCACCCCGTTCTCCTCCGACCATCACACCCATGTTTGACGCTCGTCGGGCCCGCGCCGAGCGCCGGGCCGCACTCGCTTCCCGCGTCGCCCAGACGGCCCCTGTCGGCGGGCATCCACGCCGTTCCCCGTCACCTACCGTCAACGCCGCCACCGGCCCGGTGGGGGACGAGCGGCAAGCATCGTCCCAGCATCCGTCTGTGCGGCAAGACAGCCGCACCGCAACTCGCTCGCGCACCCTAGCTGGTTCTTCGTCCCGCGCGCTCCGCGCGCCCATGGAGGCTCGAGCTGCACTCATCGTGGCAAACGAGCTCCTGCGCTACCATCCCGTCAACGACGTCTACGAAGAATGGCTCGACCGCGTCGCCGAGCTCGTCCGCGCCGCGGGGGGCTCTCCTGCACCGTCCGTTCCGCTGCACCGCGCCCCACCCCGCACGGGTGACGAGGCTCCGGCGGCGCCCCGGCCGCCTCCTCCTCAAGAAGACGCCATGGATCCAAGGTGCGTGGCCCCTGGGCGGAACCCGCTCCGTCAGGTGCCAGCGCGGCAAGAGCAGAGCTGTCACGAAGTCCCTCGCCCGCAAGAAGCTGCCCGGGCGCCCCCTGCTCCAGCACGTCGTGACCATGCTCCTGCTCCCGCGCGTCAAGACCCCGCGCTGCTCCCAGCTGCTGCGCGTGGGGACATGCAAGACCAGGCTCTCCGTCACCCAAGGCCTCCCGTGGCCATAGCAGGCTGCTGCGCCTACACCACTGAACTACGCAGCGTCGCGTGGCCCGGCAAGTTCAAGCCAGACCTGCCTCCTCGCTACGACGGCACGGCTGACCCTGCGGAGTTCCTCCAGCTCTACGAGCTGGCCATCAAAGCTGCCAACGGAGACGAGAAGGTCATGGCGAACTGGTTCCCCATGGCACTCAAGGACGGGGCCCGCACCTGGCTCCTGAACCTGGCTCCAGGCACAATCTCCTCCTGGGACGAGAAGCGCACCCGCTTTATCGCCAACTTCCAAGGCACTCGCGACCGGCCACCCGCTGTGAGCGACATGCGCCGCATCAAGCAACAACCCGGGGAGACCCTGCAGAAGTACATCCATCGCTTCAACAACGCACGCCTCAAGATTCCCAAGGTGACTGAGGAGGCCATCATCTCGGCCTTCTCCGACGGCGTGCGCGACGTCAAGATGAAGGAGGAGCTCGCGATGCATGAAGACCTGTGCACTTCCTTGGAGCTGTTCAACTTGGCAAACAAGTGCGCCAGGGCTGAGGAGGGGCGTCTCTCCCTCCTCGAGCTGCCTGCCGCAGACCCAGAGGAGAAGAAGCTCAAGGCCAAGGATGTGAAGCGCAAGGGGGCTGCCGTGCTCGCGGCAGAACCAGACACCAAGTGGGGCAGAGATCAGCCCGAACCTTCCAAGGGCAGCCGGTACTGTGTGTACCACGACCTCCACACCCACAACACCAACGAATGTCAAGAACTCCGAGCCGTGCGTGAAGGAAGGATCGGCCGACGCCCCGACCGCGATGACCGGGGCTATGGTCGAGGAGGAGGAAGGAACGCAGGACGCTGGGAAGACCGTGGCCCGCGCCAAGGGTGGCGCAACCAACCTCACGAGGATCGCTGGCAAGACCCGCCTCGCGAGAGAGGATGGAGGGATCAACCTCACGAGGGAGACTGGAGGGATCAGCCTCGCGAGGATCGCCCGCAAGGCAATGCAGGCCTCCCACCGCTGCCGTCGCAGCCAAGGAGAAACGAGGACCGCCACCAGGACGAGGAGGCTGGGGGGCTTCCAGGAGCCGCGCGCAATCGTCTGCATCTTGGGCGGAGCACAAGCCCCCGCCTCTCAGCGCATCTTCAAGCAGTTCGCCCACGAAGTGAATGCAGTCCTCCCCAGGCTCGAAGCCACGCACCCCCTCAGGTGGTCGGCGTGCGCCATCATGTTTAGCTCAGCAGATCAGCTCAAGTGTGCGGCTACAGCCGGAGTCCTCCCATGCTTTGCTCCCTAATCATCAGCAACGTGGTGGTCACCAAGACCCTCATCGATGGCGGGGCAGGGCTCAACGTCCTATCCGTGGAGACGTTCAACAACCTCCAAGTGCCCTACAGCTAGCTTCAGCCAACCAAGCCTTTCTCCGGTATCACCGACGGCTCCACGGTCCCGATTGGGCAGGTCCGCCTCCCTGTCACCTTCGGGGCATGCGACAACTACCGCACCGAGCTCATCGACTTCGACGTCGCCCACACTCGCCTACCATACAACGCCATTCTTGGGTACCCAGCGCTGGCCAAGTTCATGGCCGTAACTCACCACGGCTACAACATCCTCAAGATGCCAGGAAGCGGCGGAGTCATCACGGTCCCGTGTGAAGAGAAGGACGTGGTGTGTTCCCTGGAACGAGCCTTTCAGGCCGCATCACTGGAAGGCCCGGATCGCGGAAGCCAGAGGCTTCCCGAGGACGCCCCCAAGAAGAAGAAGACACCGTCCGGCCCGGCCTCTCAGGAGGCAGGCCCCTCTGGGCCCGCGCTTGCCCAGGGGGAACCTCCCTCCATCGCATAGGAAAGCGCGCCCGGTGCCCTCCTCAGGCAGGGCTCCGGGGCTCTCCCCTGGAGGGCCACCGACCTGGCTAGGGTCACGAGGGAGGCGCTTGGGCACCACCTGGAGGCGTGTTTTGAAGCACGTTTCCCTCGAGAAGGAGCAAGGCAAGGAGATCCAGACCCTCAGGAGTTCGTCAGCAAGGCCATTCAGGAGCTACAGGAGTCAAGAGGCATGAGAGGCGACCGTCGCCTACCAGAAGTGGCCCCCCATCCAGGCGAGGATGGCGGGCTACGCGTCTGCATCGATGTACCAGGGCTCAACCAAGTCGCGTCCCTGGAGCGCCTCTGGCCCTCGCGAGTGGGGCGCTGTGGAGGTCCACCCCACAGCTACGTTTGCATGCCTTACGGTTTGTCGAGCGCGGCTGACATGGACCAGCGCCTCATGAGGGGCATCGCGGAGGCACGAGAGGCCAGGCGTTCCGCAGCCCTGGCGGAGACGGAGATGGCCCGCGAGGAGCCGCCAGCGCCTCTGGAGCCTCCCGAGGCCCCTGGGCCTGGGGGCTCATGAGGATCGGCTCCCGCAGCCCACCGAGTCTGCTACACCAACACTCCTTCGTCCTCAACATCGTCAGGTGACATCTCTCTAGTTTCACTTTCAACTGGGAGCGCCCCCAGGGCTGCATTATTCCCAGGCCGCGTGGGTCCGTCCCTGCGGCGTGTATCCCTTTTATTCCATGTTGTTAGCTTACCTTGTTGGGGGCGCCCCTCGGGCTGCGTGACCCCCCAAGTCGCTCGGGCCTGACCCAGTGATGTCCGCATTCCCAACATCTCTTTGAGCGAATCCACTCCTTTGCGGCTAATGTGTTTTACGCAGTTGCCTGCTCAGCTGACGCCAACTAACGAAGCTGCTCCCAAACGGCACGACGCTTGCGCATGGGTCCGTCCCTGCAACACCGACAAACCTGGATGGCTGAGCTCTGGCCGCGGCAGCCCCGCATAGCGTCACCTCGCCAAGCCTTCAGTGCCTCACTACCCCTCGGAAGCAACCCACGGCTGACCGTCAATTGTCATGGCAACCCTTTGCTTTTTCTATGATGGACCTGCAGGACCTCCCGAAGGGGCTGCGTCAGGCGAGGCCCTTGCGGTGTCTCCTTCGCTCTCGTCCGCGCGAACCGCTTGCACGTTAAAGGGGGGGTGCCTGAGCATCGCGACTCAGGGCTCCTACTGGCTCTCCAACCCTCACCCTCTGCCTTGACCACGACATCGTGACCTGGCATACCAGCGACGGCTGAAGCCGCCTTGGGACTGGGACCTGTCGGCGCAGAGCACCAAGTCCTCGTGAGGTTTGAAAGGGAGGACTGAGCTAAGATGGAATGATCAACTCACGCAATTCTACGACAAGGGTTATATATACAAGACAGAATCACTGGCACCTTACAAGCCCCTACGGGACGCGTTTTTGATTCCTCGCAGGGAACGGATCCTAAAGGGACACAAACTATGCGCGTCCCTGCAAAAGACGCCATCACCAACAGTGGGCCGTCAAGCACCGACGCCAACCCCATCCAGATCAGAGTCGGCGGCGGCCTGACGAACCCGCCCTGCTCCAGGAGCGGCGCCGGCTCGGCGGCTCGTAGCTGTCGTCGCTCGTCTCCGGAGTCGCGAAGAGCTCGCCAGAGTCGCTGGAACCTCCGGCGTCTCCACCGCCTGAGGAGCCTCCAAGGGAGCGGGTGGCGAGCCCAGTCCTTGTCACAGCAGGGCCCTGGCCACCTTCCCCGGGGCAGCACTCCAGCCGACGCCTGCTCGCATCGAAGACCTTGAGGAGCATCACCGAAGCACCGTCGTAGTCCAAGTGGATCGCGAAGACACCCCTTGTCCTACAAACCCGGGCGATCTCTCTCTAGCCCGAGTCATGTAGACCTCGCCCAGGGCGACGACCGCGACCTCTGCCTCGGTCGCGAGGGCGCTGCCGGTGTGCTGCAGCCAGAGCTCCTGGGGCTCCCCCTGCGGGACGATGGAGGCTAAGAAGGGAGGAAGGCGGATCCAAGACTAAAGAGGAATGGCGACGTGGAGCACGAACTCTTGGAAGGAGCCCTTAGTGTGGACCCTAGGGGGGATGACCAACACCTTCGTGACCCGGCGGCGCCGACGGCGGCGCCGCCCGTCGCGGTCAGCATCAGCTCCTCCGGGGCCCTCGACAGGGGCGTACAATGGAAGCGGGAACCCCGGCGGCGCCCGCTCACCCTAAGGCCTCGCACCACCTGAAGGGCCCCTTCGTCCGGGCCACGGGGGATGAGCCGTTTCTTCGGCGGGAGTGGGTCTGGCCCCTCTTGGGGAGCCTTTCCCTTCTCTGCCGTTGAGAACCAGCGAATCGGAGCCATCGAGGCAAGACAGAGCAAGGATCGGGAAGAAGGAGAAGCAAGGAGGGATGGACTAGAAGGGCGCGCGCCATTCCGTACTTATAGCCGGCGAAGGCCAACCGCCGACCTCCACGATCGCACGTAATCATGACCCGTTTTTGCATGCAGGGACTTGTCCAATCCGTGCAGTTGCCGAGGCGTCGTGGGGAAGGGGAGGCGCCCACATCCAGTGAACCGCCATGCGGCGCCCAAGGCCGCAGGCTGTTAGGGCCCGCGGCGCTTCGCTCTTGCCCTTCCGCCTCCCTGCACGGCCAAGTCCGGGCACGCCTTGGGCCCGGGGGCTACTGTCGGCGTTCTGGGAACGGGGGTCCCCAGACTTGCCTGCCTGCGGTCTGCGGCGTGGCTCAAAGGGGGGCCCAGCACGGCCCATCTTCACCAACACAAACCCAAGACCCTCGCGAGGGGCCAAGCCTCGCGGGGCGGACGACGCGGAGCTTCCTCAGGCATGGCCTCGTCAGGCTGGCTCACGAGGAGGCAGAGAGATCAAGGCGGGGTACCTCGCGAGGTGCCCGTGATGCAAGCCATGATGACTCAGGGCGCCAGGCGGGTGCCAGCCCACGCAGCGTCCTCCTTTCCTCTTTGGTGCAAAGGGGGCAAGCGCAGCCGTGGAGTACCGAGGCATCAGGCAAAGGTTGCCATTTCGGTGCAACGAGACCAAGACCAGGAGGACTACGAGATGGAGGTCATCGTGCAGCCCAAGACGGCGTCATCACCAGAGCTTTGCGCAGGCAAAGATTACTTTTGTCAGGATAGCTGATACTTGATGTCCCCCTTCAAATTAGCCCGCCATTGTTGGCTCCCTTCCCGCTCGATATTTGGGAAGAGGACCAGGGCCTCTATAAATAGGACCAGCCACCCACATAAGGAGGGGGTTCGGTTCGCTCGGTTGGAGGAAGCAGAGAAAGAGAGAGAGAGAGAGAAAGGTAACTGAACTCCACCAAGCAGTTCATCGCCCTAGCCAAGAACAGACCCTTGCGAGGCTGTTCTTCCTTGTATTGTTCATCATCATCAGCCCAAGAGGCAATCCACCACACCACACACTGGAGTAGGGTTTTACACCACGAGGTGGCCCGAACCAGTATAAACCCTATGTCTCTTGTGTTGTTCTTTCCTTAGTTTTAGATCCTAGCATGGCGGAGGGGTGCAGGTAGGTAGGAGGCGAAATCTCCGCGCGCACCCCAGTGTTCAAACCTCAAGGGTCTGCCAGAACCCGAAATCCGACACGTACCATAACCCCCGCTCACTGCTCGGCCACACAAGGAGAAGCTTCTTCGCTCGCCCGCCCGAATTCACTTCCCCGCTGGCTCGCAGGCACCGAAAACCCCAATGGCAGAACCGACTGACACGCAGAGCCGCAATTGGAATTCCCTCCCCGATGTTCTCTTGGAGCAGATCTGTAGTTGTATGGACCTACTCAGCACCGTCCGTCTGGCCGCATGCTCGGTGTCTTTGTACCATCTACTCGTCTGCAACCGGCCGGCTCTTTTCAAGACACCCTGCTTGCTGATGCCCGATCCTCGCAGGTGGCCGAGACACCGACTTGACGATCCTACGGAGGTTGTCGTGGTGCCCCTCGACATGCTACCACTACCCGTACACCTGTCCTTCATGCGCGGCCACTACTGGGCAGGCATGAAGGCCAACTGGATCATCCTCATCCACCACACCGGTAGTTCGTGGTGTCTCGTGGATATCTACACCCAGCGAGAGATCACCCTTCCATCGTTGGATACCGCCGCCATCGAGCCTCGCGGCCCGCCGGACACTCCTGCATACTACGCACAAGACTCGTCAAGCTTTTGGCTCGACCTTTGTTTGCAGAAAGTTGTAATCTGCGAAGTGCCCACACCATCAAAAGACTACATGGATTACAAGCTCATTGCCATGTTCAACAAGGGATTAGTCTATCTAGAATCCGGTCGCCATACATGGTT
The DNA here is from genome assembly GCF_002162155.2 of Triticum dicoccoides. Lineage (NCBI taxonomy): Eukaryota > Viridiplantae > Streptophyta > Magnoliopsida > Poales > Poaceae > Triticum > Triticum dicoccoides. The sequence continues at coordinate 291,741,190 of NC_041388.1, forward strand.
ATGGCTCATCATCAATCCTGTTGAGGAAACATTTATGTCTGATGCTATAGTGCATGATGGCATCGTTTACGCGGTCGACACACAGATTGGCTACCTATATTGGTGGAATCTATCATCGTGTAATTGTTCTATCTCATCTCATCTTTACCTTATGAATACGACTGCGTGTTCATTTGTTACAAATTTAGAATGCATAGCATGTCTATAACCACATCATTGCTATATGTTCCTATCATTTCCTAGATTTTTATGACCACACATGTTATTGTTAGAGTTGATATGAGAACAATTGGCATCTAATGATTGTTAGAATACATATTATGAGCATAACATCATGATTGCTATATGTTACTCTCGTTTACAAGATTTTTATAACAACGCATGTTATTGCTTAGAGTTGATATGAGAACAGTAGTAGTAAGTGCTATGGTAGAATATGAGTAGGCGCTGTCATAGCTTTTTTCCTCTCATTGTTACATGATGTTTGAGCCATGACATATTGCTAGAATATGAAAGCCATTGGCTTATTTTTTTAACTTGGGGTATGATTATGACCACGCCATTGCAATTCTCTGTCTATGATATGTGTCACTGTTATAATAATCTTAATTCCACACATACTCTGAACATGATTGTTTATTTTTGTCCTTTTGGTCTCCAATTTGAATTGTTGCAGCAGACGCAAATGCGCAGCCTTCATGATTCCAGGACCTGGAATCATACCAGCCGATGGGTGGTGGTTTATCGCTCGTTCAGCTGACGACGGTCATTTGATGCTCATTCGCACGTACCAAATTGACCAAACCATTACATCAAACCACATGCAGTACAATGCATGGGCTGTTCGTGACATTGATGGCTATGGCTGCTTCATGTTCGAGAAAGATCCCAGCTCCGTTGGGCCAGGCGTATTCAACTGGAGGCGGGTTTACAGCCTCGGCAACCACTCCTTGTTCCTCGGGCTCAATTATCCGATCATCCAACCAATCATCGATCATATCACTGGCGATGATTACTATGCTATGCAACCTCCATTTGTGAGGGGGGCTGTGTTTACACATCATACCATGGGTTTCAAGAATCACCATATCCAGAGATTCGTCGACACAGCTTGTTGCCAGATAATCTTCAGTGTGTGAAAGGCATCAAGCTTCCATGCGATGGATGGCTTTTGCAAACCCAACATGCAGCGATGTGGTTCTTGCCAACAACAAATATGCACAACTTGATTCGTGCTGATATCTAGACTAAGCCATGTATTCTGCTGTTGTAGCACGACCTTCTTTTGTTGGATATTATTTACTGTTGTTAGTTTGAAGCACTCCTCTGGTTTGAAGGACAGATACCTTCCTGGGATCAAGTGCATCCTAACTCACCTGCGTAGGATGTACTGATAATGATGATGGAGATGCTGTGCATAAGCCATATATATATATATATATCAGTTAGGCTTCAAGTGCATACTTGTTAGTTAAACCTATGTATAAATTGTGACACTAAATACGACTAGTAAGTAGTATAGTAGCAGTACTAGTATACGTCGGTCAAATTATTCATCATGTCCACACATTGAATTGACGTGACAACACGCTACGCGTGAGGTGACACAAGAATCCCGGCGTCGTGTTCGGGTATTCTGGACTTCAGATTTGGAGTACCACTTATCTGTTGAAATCTTTCATCATTCACTTAAAACAGTCGATTGATCATACATTGAGTACCATATAACTGGAATTATCGATGCAAGTCGAAGAAGGATTGGCCCATGCTGCTGGCTGGCGTCAAGTTCGATCCCACGGATCAGGAGCTGATCGAGCACCTTGAGGCCAAAGTGAGTGCTGACAGCGCGAGATTTTAGTCTCTCATCGATTTGTTCATACCAACCATCGACAGCGAGCACGGCATATGTTACACCCAACCTGAGAAACTTCCAGGTAAGACACCGATCGGCCGTCTACTTGCACAAACATATTCCTTTGTTTATAGCTCTATTTTTCTTTTTAGACGCAGACCTAGTGAAGCAATTACAATTTGATAGTTAATAGAAAGTGAAACAAGTGACTGCAACATGCCAAAGATGTTATGAAAATGCCAACTAGGTACACTAAAACCTGTATTCCACAATACTGCAGGTATCACACTGAGTGGCCTAAGGAAGCATTTCTTCCAGCGCAATTCCAAGGCGTTCAAAAGGGGTGCATGGCCGCGTCGCAAGATACAGTCAGAGTGCGGCATGCACGTGATGTGGCACAAGACCGGCAATACCTTGCCAGTGATGGTCAACGGCTGGCAGACGGGCAGCAAAAAAGGTTCTGGTGCTGCACACCAACAAGAACTTCGACCAGCAAAGGACCAACTGGGTGATGCACCAGTACCACCTCGGGGACCTGGAGCAAGAGAAGGAGTGGGAGCTAGTCCTCTGCAAGATTTTCTACAAAACGAACACTAGGGCCAGGAGTAAAAAGATTATAAGTTAGTTTGGTATTCGTAGTTGTAGTACCTTGTCGTCCGCAAGTTGGTATTGTTGTTAACGATCTTTTGGTATGAACTTGCATTTGCTTCCAACTATCATGCCAAGGGTCGACGTGGATATAAAGCTGAATCATTTGTTTCGAAACGAATTTTCAGGCACCTGATTTTTATTTGATGGGTAGCATAAGCACCCGCCGTTCGAATTCCCAATTCTCAATTTTTTTTGAAACAAGTGCATGCACTTATTATCACGATAAAAAAACAATATCCGTGCTGCATCCTAGTTATCAGTCTGTACTTGTAGAATTCTCTCATTTATTGAGCATGTATATTGTTTTTTCAGGTCGAGCAAGTTTCAACTGGGCTGTAGATTGCCCAGGGTTGTTTTGTTTTTAACAGGCCCAGCCCATGACGACAACAGGGCACAAAGATTCAGCAGGTATCTACTGGCCTCTGGCCCGCCAGCGTTTTTTGTCTTACAACATCCGCAGGCAGTTTTTTTACTGAATCAAACACACAGCCCAGTTCTATTTTACTCTGGAAACGCATGTCCTACATCCGTTTTCTAATCTCTACCTATAGTTTTACTAGTTCATATACACGTATCATTATATTGAAAACACATAAAATTCCCTTTTCCTATTTACATCCTTATTTTTGTTGTTTTTCCCACCCAACGCTGATTTTTTACCACTGGTTTTCCCTTAAACCACTAAATTGTCCCACACCTTATTTGCTTACAAAAACAAAACGATTTTTTGGCAAATCAATAAGTTCTTAAAAAATGTTTATCATTTTGGGATTACAACAGTTCGGACTCCACTAAAATATGCAAAATAAGGATGGACTTTTTGACCGTGGTCCTGGGCAGAAAATGGGTTGTAATAAATTACTTTAGAATTAGCAAATGGGCTGCAAATTATAAAAAAGTAGCAAATGGGCTTTATATTGGCTGCCACAGATTTGGAGGCTGGCTTGTGGGCCTACTAAGTTCATGCGTACACAAGGTTTCTCAAAAAAGAAACTTAGTCAACAATTGACTCTACCAGCGTCAGACCGTTAGATGTCAATCTAACGGCAATCGTGCTTCTTCAGTCTCTGATCTTCCAGCCCCAGCCGCCCAAACCAGCGCCGTCGGAACCGCCTGCTCCTGCCTCCCATGGCCGGCAGTGCTGCCGGGAAGGCCTCACGGCTCCATCATACTCGCATCCCTGGCCTGTCTATCCCTCTACTCACCCACACCTCCTGTTATTTTCCGGCGACGGCAGCCGAACCAGTCAACCCTCGTAGTCTCCACCGCGTGGGCAGCCACTGCCGTGTCTTCCCCTGCTCCGTGTCGTTCCCTTCGTAGGCCTCGCCGTCGTCCACCGCCCTGGTGCTCTCGGTGCGGTGTGGTCAACGATGTCCATCCAACGGCTGTAGTGCTTCTTGAACCTCTGGTCTTCTTGCCCCAGCCGCCTAAAGTAGCGCTGGTCGTGCCGCATGCTCCTGCCTCCAGTGGCCGGCTGTGCCGTGGAGGCCTCACCGTCCCATACTACTCCCACCGCTGGCCAGGCCATCCCTCCACTCACCCACTCCCCCTGTTATTCTGCGGCGACGGCAGCCTCACACCACAGCCGAACCAGTGAACCCTCGTACTCCTCTCCGCATGGGCATCCACTGCCGCGTCTTCCCCGGCTCCGCATCGTCCCCTTCCTAGGCCTCGCCATCGTCCACCGCCGTGGTGCTCTCGGCGGGGCGTGGTCAATGTGGTCAACGACCGACTTCCATCGGAAGAGTACTGTATGTGGAGAGGCTCAGCTGGGTCCATGGCAGCCGCAAGGAAGTGCCTCCTTATTACACGCAAAATAATTATTCCTCCACCTGACAGCAGGGATCCACCGGACGGGCCACCAGTATTTCACAGAAAAAACATTTCCCCCCCGACTGTTGGGACCCACCAGACGGGCCACTGTATTTCGCGAAAAAAACGTTTGCCCCTGACTGCTGGGACCCACCGGACGGACCACCGTATTTTGTGAAAAAAATGTTCCCCCCGCTGTCAGCTCAGACCCACCGGAAGTGCCTCCTTATTACGTACAGAAAAATGAATACTCCCCTTGCTAGCTGGGACCCAACCTGGTGGGAGGCTGACTTTTGGGCCTACTAAGTTGACGAGGATGGAGGGCTTTGTCAACTTAGTCAATATGAACGATTCTAGCTCCAGTGACCGTACGATGTCCATCCAACGGCCGTAGTGCTTCTTCAACCTCTGGTCTTCTTGCTCAAGCCGCCCAAAGCTGCGCCGGTCGTGCCGCGTGCTCCTGCTTCTCGTGGCCGGCTGTGATGCCGCGGAGGCCTCACCGCCCCCTACTACTCCCACCGCTGGCCCATCCTATCCCTCTACTCACCCACACCCCCTGTTATTCTGTAGCGACGGCAGCCTCACGCCGCTGCTGAACCAGTGAACCCTCGTACTCCTCTCCGCGTGGGCATCCACTACCGCGTCTTCCCCGGCTCTGCATCGTCCCCTTCCTAGGCCTCATCGTCGTCCACCGCCTTGGTGCTCTCAGCGCGGCGTGGTCAATGTGGTCAACGACCGACTTCCATCAGAAGAGTACTGTACATGGAGAGGCTGACACCTGGGTCCACGGCCACAGCCCAGTTTTTTGTGATTTGCCAAGTAAGTCACTTTGTCAGGCCTATTGGGCTGCAAATCTTTCAAGACGAGGAGAGCTTCATTTGGCTGGCCGAGAAAATGGCCCATCAGTAATGAGAAATGGGATGCACATTTTTAAAACACATGAAACCGACAATTAGTTTAAAATATCTTTTTTTCATTTTGAGATTTTAAATTACATTAATTTTTATGCGTGGAGAATTTGTTGGATTTTATATTGATATACATTTATTTTTAAAATCAGTTTGAATGTGAGTCGAAATTTCGGGATTAAAACAGTTCGTACTGCACCGAAATATGCAAAATTTTGTTAATTTTTTAACCATGGCCACAATATCGGCTGTAATGCTAACAAAAAGAATATGGGCTCCAGAAAAACCTTAAGAATTAGCAAATGCACTATAAATTATTAGAAATAATGGCAGATGGGCTGTATGTGGTTTTCCATAGATTTGAGGCTTTCCTAAAAAAAGGTTGATGGACAAGCAGTGATTGTTGGATGTCCATCGAACGGCCGTCGTGCTTCTTCAATCTCTGCTCTTCCTGCTCCAGCCGCTCAAACAAGCGCCGGCGGGACTACCTGCTCCCTCCTCCTCGCGGCCGGCTGTGCTGCCGCACAGGCCTCACCGCCCACCGTACTCCCATCGCTTGCCTAGCCATCCCTCTACTCACCCATACCTGCTGTTATTCTCCGGCAACGGCAGACGAACCAGTAAACCCTCGTACAGTCGTACTCCCCCCCGTGTGGGAAACAACTGTCGAGTATTCCCTGCCTCCATGTCATTTCCTTCCTAGGCCTCGCCGTCGTCCACTGCCCTGGTGCTCTTGGCGCGGCCTGGTCAACATGGTCAACGACCGACATGCATCTGAAGTGTACTGTACGTGGAGAGGCCGACAGCTGGGTCCACGGCAGCACGCAAGGAAATGCCTCCTTATTACGTGCAAAATAATGATTCCTCCACCTAACATCAGGGACCCACCGAATGGGCCTCTGTATTTCGTGAAAAAAAAATGTTACCGCCGCTGACAGCTCGGACCCACCAGCTATATCTTCGCACGCAAGGAAGTGCCTCCTTATTACACTCAAAAAATGAATACCCCCTGCTAGCTAGGACCCACCTTGGTGGGAGGCTGACTTGTGGGCCTACTAAGTTGATGGGGACGGAGGGATTTGTCAACTTAGTCAATATGCACGATTCTAGCTCCAGTGACCGTACGATGTCCATCCAACGGCCGTAGTGCTTCTTCAACCTCTGGTCTTCTTGCTCCAGCCGCCTATACCAGCACCGGTCGTGCCTCGTGCTGCTGCCTCCCGTGGCCGGCTGCGATGCGGCAGAGGCCTCACCGCCCCCTACTACTCCCACCGCTGGCCAGGACAACCCTCTACTCACCCACACCCCCTGTTATTCTGCGGCGACGGCAGCTGTCGGTGTCAAAACCGGCGGATCTCGGGTAGGGGGTCCCGAAGTGTGTGTCTAAGGAGGATGGTAATAGGAGGCAGGGAACACGATGTTTTACCCAGGTTCGGGCCCTCTTGATGGAGGTAAAACCCTACGTCCTGCTTGATTTATTCTTGATGATATGAGTATTACAAGAGTTGATCTACCATGAGATCGGAGAGGCTAAACCCTAAAAGCTAGCCTATGGTATGATTGTGTGTTGTCCTATGGACTAAAACCCTCTGGTTTATATAGACACCAGAGGGGGCTAGGGTTACACAAGGTCGGTTACAAAGGAGGAGATATACACATCTGTATTGCCTAGCTTGCCTTCCACGCCAAGTAGAGTCCCATCCGAACACGAGACGAAGTCTTCAATCTTGTATCTTCATAGTCCAACAGTCCGGCCAAAGGATATAATCCGGCTGTCCGGATACCCCTTAATACAGGACTCCCTCAGTAGCCCCCGAAGCAGGCTTCAATGACGATGAGTCCGGCGCGCAGTATTGTCTTCAGCATTGCAAGGCAGGTTCTTCTCCATCTTTCAGACGTTTGTAAAGTAGTGTCCGGTCCCATAAATGTTTGGGCCTCTTGTCTTCTGTGCCCAATAAGGGCTTTCTCCCACGCGTCGAATGAATATGAGGCGCCAGGGCATTTTTACATTCGCCCCCCTAGCCAGATAAATAAATTGTCTATTAAAGGGACGGGGATCCTTAGATCTGATCCATACCATCGTCCCCCAACTAGAGTCCATCAGAGCGTGTTCTGGAAAGATCCATTCCAGCATGTCCGACCTCCGCAGCTCCTCCTCCTGCCCCCGAAGCCCTAATCCCGGTGATTGGTAGAGGTGTTCAGTCCCACACAGTCGTTTAGTCGAACTGCAGACTAAGGGATTTCTCCCTCCGGCGTACATGGTGCCCGTTCGAGCCAGGCTTGCCACCTATAATGTCGGGGAGCAAGCGGAGAGCTTTCCTTGTCCCTCTATGGGGGAACGGGTCTGCCTTGTTCCCTATCTATTAAGTGGACTCGGATTTCCAATTCGTCCGTTCCTCCGCGGGCTCCTAGAGTTCTACGGCCTTCAATCACACAATTTCACCCCCGCCTCCATCCTACATATCGCCGGCTATGTGGCTCTCTGCGAGTTGTTCCTGGGCTGTGAGGCTCACTTCGAGCTATGGAAAAGGCTATTTTGCCTCGTCCCTTGCACACAGAGGGGATCACTTTATCAAGTGGGCGGAGCCGAAATATGGCGCATTGCCGATACCGGATACCTGTCCGATACCCCGAAGAAGTCGTCCGAAGACTGGCCTTCAGAATGGTTTTATATGGAGGACGTTCCCCTTCCGGACCCTGTTCGGCGAGGTCTTCCTGAGTTCAACAATGCTCCTCTGAAGAAACGCGGGAGTTGGCGCCCACAGAGCCCCCAGGTGGAAGTCCTCTATCTGATGAACCGAATTTCATCAGATGAGCCGAATTAAAGCACTAGCTCGATCAGGATTGACAGTAACCGAAGTTATGTCGATTTGCATAATGCGGGGAGTGCAACCACTTCAATATCGTGGGCACCCCTTGTGGTGTTATAACGGGGCGGATGACGCCACCCGCTGCGGGCGTAAGGGTCTGGACAATGCTGCCGCTTTCGCGAAAATTCTGTCCGAATTGTTCAAGGGTGAGGAAGAGGAGTTCACCCGCATCAAGCCACGGGATGGATTCTCCATGTACAATCCTCCAAGATGGGTAAGTTATATCTCCCTGCTCCCATTTTTCCCACATTCTTTGTCGTAAGTATTCACCTTGCCACCTTGCGGCAGGAAATGCGAAAAGCCATAAAGGAGATCAGTAGCCCTTCTCCACAACCAGAGGACCCTGACCGGGCCCTCGACTCCAGAACTTGAAGAAGATTCAGTTATATCCGTGGAGCTGACAGACAGGCAATTCTATCAGTTAAGCTGCAACGATGCCATGGTGGCCATTACGGCCGACTACCCCGGACTGCTCCCTGCATCGCACGTAAGAAAAAACAAAAATCCCAACTCCAAAACTAGGATCCCCTTTTAGACACTTCACCCACCATGTACACATGGCATTTTTACAGGGAAGGCATTCGGGACGCCCTGCCGAACCCGCAGCAATGCGCCAACAGGAGGCAGTGAGGCCGGGTAGGCCAAAAAGGAAGGCGGTCAGGACGGAGACGCCGGCGCAAAGGTATAACAAACCCTGCTTCGTGGTTGTCGTCTTTCTCGAAATATAATGACGCTCGTGTTTCTTTAACAGAAAAAACGCTCGCCGGAATATGTCCGGCGATGTTACCAATCACGCTTCCACCATCCGGGCGCCAGGACCGGACATAGAGGCGGAAGCCGATATGGGGCGGGTGCCGGATAATCCCCCTGCAGAGGATGCAGATAGATTATCCGCTACAAACTTAGAGGTGGAAAGCCTCATGAATCATAGGCGCCGCCGGGCCGTACTCTGTGATGCTTGTTTCTCACCAGAGGCATTTGATGCCTTCAATTCTGGAGAGGCGTACCTCCGAGCTGCTCAAGATGGTCTAGCCAGAGCCACGAATCAGTATGTAAAGGATGTATGGGTAAGTAAATCTGATGATTTATATGTATCAGTAGCCCCTGAGACTTGAAACAGTTAGTAGAACTGATTTAAGGATCATCTTTATTGTGCAGGTTCTTACAGAGAAGAATACTAGGCTGTCACAGGAGCTAGAGGAATGCAAGACCCAACTGCGGGCCGCTGTGGCCGCATTGCAGGAACCGAAAAAGTCACCTGCTGGTAACATTTACTTTAAAGAATGATGGTTACCATATAATGTGCGGCATGGCTGCAGATCTAACAACTGATGTTGTAGATGAATCTGGAGAAAAGCCGGAGGACCAACATGTTATGCGACAGCTAGAGGCTGGCAAACACGTGCTGACTGAGGTTAGGAGGGAGAAAAACAATCTCCAAGACGCCAATATTAAGCTGAGTGTGGAACTAAAAGACGTTCGGGGCCAGCTTGCAGACTCCGAGAAGGAGAATAAGCGGCTTCAGCGCGACATTTTCAGTAAGTGCTTGAACGAATCCTTTTAAAGGAGTTCGGCGAAGAAGCCGACTAACAGCGTTATGTCTGTAGGTATGCTGACGGGTCGTCCCGAGGAGGAAATGCCCAGGTCTGCGGGAGATCTTCTATCCGAGCTGTCACATATGCACGAACAAGTTCGGCAGGTGATGCAGGGTGTTGCCCAGGCCTTGTGGTCGTCCGTCTCCCTGCCAGAGGGCATTGCAGAGCTTGCGGAGAAGCTCAAGGGAGCACGACGACGCTTCCGATTATGGAAGATATCAGCCTGCCGACAGGGTGCCAGAGAAGCCTGGGCCATGGTTAAGACGCGGTATACCAAGGCAGACCCAAATCACATGGCCGAGGTTGGACCAGTGGGGCCCGACGGAAAAGAGATCCCCGTTAGCTTAGTTTATGGGCAAGTAGAATTAGCCGCAAAGTATTCCCAACAGGATTGTAGGCTAGACCGCCTGTTGGATGGTATAGAGGAGGAATTTAGTCAATTTGCATGACTATGTAATTAAAATGACATGTATAATGCCTTCTAGCCGGATTGTAGATCATTTGTCATGGCGAACCTTTTCGCTTCAACCTCAGGACCCGATAGTCCAAAGTGTATCTGAATACCCGCTCAGTTATATAAGAACCGGGGTATGCATGGAGACCAGGCGTAGGGGTCATTGGTGCTTGAACAGACAAGTGCCCAACTAGTTATATTATATTACAGGGGTAGTAAGAAACATCTTCCAGGGGGAATAGTTCCGTTAAGGGTTCCTTTCCCTGGGTAAGCATGCCCTAAAGTGCATGTCCAGACTGCGATAGGAAACGCAGGAAAAAACATCTGGGGGCAGATATGGAAAATAAATAAAAATCATCTTTTGTTCACCGACCGAATATTCCCTTAAGAACGCTAGCTTTCGGCTTCACCCAGTCTGAGGTACACATCCGGCTGACCCGGCAGTAACAATCGCAGAGGTGCTCCCCTTATGCCCTCGCCGAATTAACGGGAACGTAGGGCATAAATACAAGAGCCAGGCAACCCAGCTTGGCCAAAACTTAAGTCATATCGATGCATATAATGGCGAAAAAAGGTACATGTGGAAGCATAACACATGTGCGGGGCACGAGGCCCAAATAAATAATCAAGCTTCTGTGAAAGAAGCCCCCCAGGTATGATGAGTGTGGCTAGCGCATCTGTAATGTGCAAACTAGGCGCAAGTTGGCCTTTGAAGGCCTGCAGAAAGAATAAAAGAAAGAAAGAAAAACAAGACAGATAAAGTATAAAAAATGGACAGAGGAAGGGGACGAACACAGGGTCCGGTGCTAGGCGTAGAATCTTCGGAGCCTGGCCGCGTTCCATGGGTTTGGCTCGAGTCGATTAGTCGATGCATCCCGCAGTCGGTACACTCCACCGGTCAGAACTTGGTCAATAATGAAGGGACCTTCCCATTTGGGCTCGAGCTTGTTCTTTTTCTTATTCGGTACACGTAGAACTAGTTCGCCAACATTATAAGTTTTGGCCCGTACTTCTCTGCTTTGGTATCTGCGAGCCTGTTGCTGATAAAATGCGGAACGAGCTTTGACTACGTCGCGCTCCTCCTCCAGGGTGTCCAAACTGTCTTGTCGATCGAGCTCGGCTTCTCTTTCTTCGTACATGCGCACTCGAGGTGAGTCGTGAATTATGTCACAGGGCAAGACTGCCTCTGCGCCGTACACCATAAAGAAGGGCGTATATCCGGTACTACGAATCGGCGTGGTCTGCAGCCCCCAGAGTACGGAGTCGAGCTCCTCTACCCAGTGCGTGTTAGACTTCGTTAAGGAACGCACTAATATGGGTTTAATGCCGCTCATTATAAGACCGTTTGCTTGCTCGACTTGACCGTTGGTTTGTGGGTGATAGACTGAAGCATAATCGAGCTTAATGCCCATTTTGCTGCACCAGAGTTTTACCTCATCGGCTGTGAAGTTTGTGTCGTTGTCAGTGATGATGCTGTGGGGGACGCCATAACGGTGTACGACACCAGATATGAAGTCTGTCACTGGTCCGGATTCGGCTGTTTTAACAGGTTTGGCCTCTATCCATTTGGTGAATTTATCCACCATGACCAGTAAGTATTTTTTCTTGTGGGTTCCCCCTTTAAGGGGTCCAACCATGTCAAGCCCCTAGACCGCGAAGGTCCACGTAATGGGGATTGTTTGGAGGGCGGTGGGTGGCATGTGGCTTTGATTTGCAAAGAGCTGGCAACCGGCGCAACGTTGGACCAAGTCCTGTGCATCTGCCTGAGCCGTTGGCCAATAGAATCCTGTACGGAAGGCCTTGCTGACAAGAGCCCGGGCTGCGGCATGGTGACCGCCGAGTCCAGCATGAATTTCTGCCAAAAGGTTCCGCCCTTCCTCTTCGGGGATACACCTTTAAAGGACTCCGGTAGTGCTTTTTTATACAATTCTCCCTCATGGACCATGTAGGCTTTAGATCGCCGCACTATGCAGCGTGCCTCATTTTGGTCCTCTGGAAGTTCCTGCCTAGTTAGGTAGGCTAGGAATGGTTCTGTCCACGGGGCTATGGTGGCCATTATTACATGGGCCAAAGGTGTTATTTCGGTGGCGGAGCCTCCGATTGTGTCAGAGTGTTCAGTATCGGGTATTTTGGTCGGGTCCTGATTATTGTTACCGGTGTCCCCTTCCCATACTACGGATGGCTTGAACAGCCTCTCCAGAAATATGTTGGGGGGGACCATGTCGCTTTTTGCACCTATGCGGGCGAGGATATCCGCTGCCTGATTGTTTTCCCGAGCCACATGATGAAATTCGAGCCCCTCGAACTGAGATGACATTTTTAGGGCGGTGTTTCGGTAGGCCGCCATTTTCGGATCCTTGGCGTCAAAGTCTCCATTTATTTGGGATATTTCAAGGTTTGAATCCGCACGCACCTCCAGGCGTTGAATGCCCATGGAGACTGCCATCCGAAGACCATGCAACAGGGCTTCGTATTCGGCTGCATTGTTGGAGTCTGTGTACAATATTTGCAGTACGTACTGAACGGTATCTCCGGTTGGGGAAGTCAGGACGACGCCAGCCCCTATACCAGCCAGCATTTTAGAACCGTCGAAGTGCATGATCCAATTGGAGTATGCGCCGTACTCTTTAGGGAGTTCGGCCTCCGTCCATTCGGCGACAAAGTCGGCCAATACTTGCGACTTAATGGCTCGTCGAGGTTTGTATGTTATGTCGAACGGGAGGAGCTCAATAGCCCATTTGGCAATCCGGACCGTGGCGTCGTGGCTTTTTATAATATCATAAAGTGGCACTTCCGAGACTACTGTAATCGAACACTCTTCAAAGTAGTGTCGCAGCTTCCGGGATGCCATGAATACCGCGTAGGCTATCTTTTGATAATGTGGGTACCGTGATTTGCATGGAGTGAGGACAGTGGATACATAGTATACCGGTTTTTGAAGAGGGAATTTATGTCCATCAGCTTCTCGTTCGATGACGAGCACTGCGCTTACAACTTGATGGGTTGCCGCAATGTACAACAACATTGGTCCGCCGATGTTTGGCGCGGCCAGGATTGGGTTGGTTGCCAAAATGGCCTTTATTTCTTCCAATGTGGCTGTGGCAGCGTCCGTCCACTCAAAGTGTTCGGTGCACCGGAGGAGGCGATAAAGGGGTAAAGCCTTTTCTCCTAAGCGGGAGATAAAGCGGCTTAGAGCCGCCACGCATCCTGTTAACTTTTGGATTTGTTTGAGGTCTGTTGGGGTAGCCAACTGTGACAAAGCTCGGATTTTGGCCGGGTTAGCTTCAATACCTCTACTGGAGACAATGAAACCCAGGAGCTTTCCGTCTGGTACGCCGAAAATGCATTTTTCCGGATTGAGCTTAATATCGTATGTTCAGAGGTTGTCGAATGTGAGCCTCAAGTCGTCTATCAAAGAGTCGACGTGTTTGGTTTTGACGACCACATCGTCTACGTATGCCTCTACTGTTTTGCCGATTTGTTTCTCCAGACATGTCTGAATCATGCGCTGATATGTTGCGCCGGCGTTTTTGAGCCCAAAAGGCATTGTGTTGAAACAGAAGGGACCGTATGGTGTGATGAATGCCATTGCGGCTTGGTCGGACTCCGCCATCTTGATTTGGTGGTAACCGGAGTATGCGTCGAGGAAACACAATGACTCGTATCCTGCGGTAGCATCGATAATTTGGTCGATGCGGGGGAGGGGGAAGGGATCCTTTGGGCAAGCTTTATTGAGGTCCTTGAAATCGATACAAAGGTGCCAGGATTTATCCTTCTTTGGTACCATCACCATGTTTGCTAGCCAGTCCAGATGTTTTATCTATCTGATGAATCCGACCTCCAATAACTTGGCTAGTTCCTCTCACATGGCCTGTCTCTTAGGTTCGGAGAAACGCCGAAGAGCTTGCTTGACCGGCTTGAATCCCTTTAGGATATTGAGGCTATGCTCGGCCAGCCTGCGTGGGATTCCTGGCATGTCTGAGTGGTGCCAGGCGAATATGTCCCAATTCTCGCGCAGGAACTCTCGTAGTGCGGCGTCCACGGCGGGGCCTAACTGTGCCCCGATGGAGGCTGTTTTTGTAGGGTCCGTTGGGTGGACTTGGAATTCGACTATTTCATCCGCTGGTTTAAAAGAGGTGGACTTGGATCTCTTATCGAGTATCACGTCGTCCCTGTCCACTGTGGAGCATAGCGTGGTTAATTCCTCGGCCGAGAGGGCTTCGGATAATGCCTCGAGGGCCAGTGCGGCTGTTTTGTTTTCGGCGTGGAGTGCTGTGTCTGGATCACTGGCGAGAGTGATGATTCCGTTGGGCCCAGACATTTTGAGCTTCATGTACCCATAATGGGGTATAGCTTGGAAGATCATGAACGCCTCACGTCCTAAAAGGGCATGGTATCCACTGCTGAACGGGGCCACTTGAAATGTAATTTCTTCGGACCTATAATTCTCTGGCGTACCGAATACCACATCTAGTGTGATTTTCCCAGCGCATCATGCCTCCCGACTGGGTATGATTCCTCTGAAGGTTGTGCTACTTTGCTCAATGCGGTTCTAGTCTATTTCCATTTTTTGAAGAGTTTCCTCGTAGATGAGGTTTAATCTGCTGCCGCCGTCCATGAGTACTTTGGTGAGTCGAAAGTCGTCCACAATTGGACTGAGGACCAGTGCGGCTGGTGCTCGGGCTGTTCGGAATTTAGGTTCATCACTGGCATTGAAGGTAATAGCCATGTCACTCCATGGATTTATTGCTGCTACGTGGCAGATTTCGGCCATGCTGCGGAGTGTTCGCTTGCGCCTATTATTTTACGCAAATGTCTCAAAGACTGTTAACACCGTATTGTTATCCACGGGATGATGTTCTGTGGCATTTGGGATAAGAAGATCCTCACCACTTTTGGCCACCTGCCGGAGTATCCAACATGCTCTAAGGCTGTGCATTGGTATTGTGTTCGTCGTACTATGAATTTTGCAGGGTCCATTGAGCCATCCCTCCAGTATGGTTCCATGCCCTATAGAGGGTTTTTGCTTTTTGGTAGTTGACCCGGGTGTCTTTTGATAGTGCACCCTTTTATTTCGGACTGGGTTCGTATTTAGGGCCGGATTATCCCAAAAGTTTGTTTCGGTTTTCCAGGCACTTTCCATCGCACAGTACTTTTGTACTATGGACGCCAAGTCAGCGAAGCATGATATCTCATGGAGATTTATGGCATTAAGGATTCCCTTGTCCATGCAATTATTGCAGAAAAATAAGATTGCGTCTTCCTTGTGACAGTCCTTGACCTTGTTCATCGCAAGGACGAATCTGGCCCAATAGTGATGTACTGTTTCCTGGGGCTCTTGCCTGATGTGGGAAAGATCGCTTATGTTTGAGTGGGTGGGTGGAATTGAATCTGAACCCTTACCCGATCTGGGATCCAGGGGCCGAGGAATTTCCGATTTTGGAAATTCTGGTTCCGGGGTGTTGCCCGATAATCCTGGCCTGCTGCCTGACTCTAAGTTCAGGGATTGGATGATGTCCTCTCGCGAACGGGTATCCGGCTCGGAGAGCTCAGGAATTCGGACATATTTGGTCCTTAATATGGAGGAGAGGTCGCGGCATTGTTCCTCCACCACTGCAATATGATGGGTGATCGGCGGAGAGTTAATCTCCCTTTGATCGGGTTTAAGCCCAATCTGATCATAGTCCGTAGCGACTCCCAGGGCGGCGATCCGATCCAAGAGCTTGTTTAGGGAGGCAAGCTCCATTGGATCCATCTGTTCAGCGAGTGCCGATTTGACGTGGAGGCTATTTTCGATGACCCGAGAAGTCATCGCCGGCGCGGTGACCGAACAGGCGGTCATGATGAAACCGCCTAGCCGGAGAGTTTGGCCGACAACCAAAGCTCCCCCACAGTAGTACCATCTTTAAAGATGAGACGAGACATCCTTCCTTCTGGCGATGGCACAGTGGAACTCTCAATGAAAGCACCAATGTCGGTGTCAAAACCGGCGGATCTCGGGTAGGGGGTCCCGAACTGTGCGTCTAAGGCGGATGGTAACAGGAGGCAGGGAACACGATGTTTTACCCAGGTTCGGGCCCTCTTGATGGAGGTAAAACCCTATGTCCTGCTTGATTTATTCTTGATGATATGAGTATTACAACAGTTGATCTACCATGAGACCAGAGAGGCCAAACCCTAAAAGCTAGCCTATGGTATGATTGTGAGTTGTCCTACGGACTAAAACCCTCCGGTTTATACAGACACTAGAGGGGGCTAGGGTTACACAAGGTCGGTTACAAAGGAGGAGATATACACATCCGTATTGCCTAGCTTGCCTTCCACGCCAAGTAGAGTCCCATCCAGACACAAGACGAAGTCTTCAATCTTGTATCTTCATAGTCCAACAGTCCAGCCAAAGGATATAATCCGGTTGTCCGGATACCCCCTAATCCAGGACTCCCTCAGCAGTCTCACACCGCAGTGAACCAGTGAACCCTCTTACTCCTCTACGTGTGGGCATCCACTGTTGCGCCTTCCCCGGCTCTGCGTCGTCCCCTTCCTAGGCCTCGCCGTCGTCCACCGCCCTAGTGCTCTCGGCGCGGCGTGGTCAACGTGGTCAAGGAACGGCTTCCATCGGACGTGGACTGTACGTGGAGAGGCTGACAGCTGGGTCCACGGCCGCAGCAAGGAAGTGCCTCCTTATTACGTGCAAAATAATTATTCCTCCACCTGACAGCGGGGACCCACCGGACATGCCACCATATTTCGCCCCCCTGACTGCTGGGACCCACCAGCTTCATCTTCGCACGCAAGGAAGTGCCTGACAGTCAGGACCCACCTGGTCGAAGCGTACGTAGCGTTGTCATTCTGGTCGCGAATGTGTACGCACATATATACTGGTAGATGTAGAGGCGCGCACGTGTCGTAGTAGACGCGTGCACGTAGCATGTACACGTACATACAACGGCCAGGGTGCAAGAAAGAAAATACGGCCACGTATGTGTACATACGGGCGGGGTCTCGAACGCCTACTCGCGCATACGTACGGCCAGGGCTCGTGTACATGGCTGGGTCAGAACAGAGAAACAGCGTCGTCGTCGTGTTCATGGGGAGGCAACGGAATGCGTCGTGTTCATGGGGAGGCAATGAAATGCGCCGTGTTCATCGGGAGGGCTTGGACGGAACAGGCGATGGAAACGAGGCCTGGTGTACCGCAGAACGGAGGAAACGGCCTTGTGTTCGACCGGCCACGTTCGAAACGGGATCATGTTCATCGGGAGGGGTCTAGCGTACCGCAAAACGGAGGAAACGGGCCTCCTACGGTCAAAACGGGGGTCCTGTTGATCGGGAGGGGTGTGGCGTATCGCAAAACAGACGAAACGGACATGTGTTGAAGCGCTACGGTCGAAATGGGGGTCCTGTTCATCAGGAGGGGTGTGGCGTACCGCAAAACGGGACTCCACGGGATACTGTTCATCTCCACCGTCAACCTCCTCCAGCCTCCACGGGCTCATGTTCATCCAGCCTCCACGGGCTCCTGTTCATCCAGCCTCCACCGCGTGCTACTCCACCGGCTACTGTTCAACCACCCCTCCACCGTCTACTGTTCATCCAGCCCTCCACACCACGGGGTCCTGTTCAACCACCCCTCTGCGGGCACCCCTCCACTGTCTACTGTTCATCCAGCCCTCCACACCATGGGGTCCTGTTCAACCACCCCTCCACCGTCTACTGTTCATCCAGCCCTCCACACCACGGGGTCCTGTTCATCCACCCCTCTAGGGGCACCCCTCCACCGTCTAATGTTCATCCAGCCCTCCACCACACCATGAGGTCCTGTTCATCCAGAGGCAACGCCACCGCTCACTGTTCATCCAAACCCCCCGCAACACTCACTGTTCATCCCATCGATCAGCTTCAGTTAGCAGCAGTAGCAAAGGAATCGCTCGATCGGGTTCAGTTAACAGCCATCGATCGATCGCTCCGGTTCAGTAACGCGTAGCCTGCAGTGCAATCGCTCGGGTTCAGTTAGAGCCCAACGCCTCGCCCGGGTTCAGTTAGAGCCAACGCCTCGCACACACGCGCGTACGTGTACGAGAGAAACACGCATCGCTCGGCCCCCGACCTCCCACCGTAACCGGGAACTCCTCGAAATTATCCTCCCCCTCGCTTCTACCATGGTTTTTTCCGTCATGGACGGCCCAAAGAATGTCATGCAGCTGCGTCTCCGGCCCGCCCAGGACAAAAAGCCCATTTTCTATCATGATTTTTTGTCATAGAAAAAGGAGCCCACCACATCTATGATGATACCGGGTTTTGTCACAATTATCGTCATAGAAGTGTCATATGTATGATAGAAAAAAAATTCATTCGGCCCAAAATGTCACGGATGTGTCTTTTTTGTAGTTCATGCACGTAGAGAAGAACGTATGTGAAAGCATCCTCGGTACTCTGCTCAAGATTAAAGGTAAAAGAAAGGATAGTGACGGTTCACAGCTCGATATGCTTGTTGATCAATCAAAACACAAGAGTGAAGCAGAAGATAATGACAAATTCATCAAAGCTCGCCAGAGTTACAATTTCAGTACAAAAGAAGCAACACAGTTCTTCACCTATTTGTTGTCACTTAAGGCGCCCCCTTCCTACTGCGCAAACATCAGAAGTCTCGTGGATGTGAGCTCAGGTAAAATGAAGTTGGGACACATGAAGTCACATGATTGCCACGTAATGTTGACACAAATCCTCCCGCTGGCCATCAGGAATCTGATGGACAAAGATATAAGAAACACACTCATTGACCTCTGTGATTTCTTCAACCAACTATGGCAGAAAGTTGTAAATCCTGAAAAGTTGGATCATATGCAAGATGATATTGCAAGAATATTGTCCAACCTAGAGATGTTTTTCCCACTGTCATCCTTTGATGTCATGGTCCATCTCACTATGCACCTTGTCGACGAGATAAAGTATTGTGGTCCTGTGTTTCTTCGCAACATGTATCCCTTCGAGCGGTTCATGGGAATACTGAAGCACTTTTGTCGGAACTGAAACCATCCAGAGGCAAGTATCCTACAAGGTTATACCGCGGAGGAGGTGGTTGAGTTTTGCACCAAATACATGAAACAAAGACCTATAGGTTTGCCCCTCTCTCACCACGAGGGAAGGCTGAAAGATAAGCCGGTCCTTGCTGGCACGCAAATGGCTGCGCCAGGGGAATTGGCAGAGAAAGCCCATTTGATGATACTGCTTAACAACCCAGTTCTCATCGCTTATGCCAAAGAACACTTGGCGGAGATACGCCAAAGCTTCTTACCAATGGTGCCTTCATCATATGTGGAGATGAAGGAGCACACTAAGAACTACGCCGAATGGCTGAAGAATCGTTTGGCACAAGGATCCATCGATGACATTGCTACGTGGTTGGCACAAAAGCCATCACCTACGATGTTGACGTACCAAGCATATGACATAAATGGATAGACGTTCTACACTGAGGAACGTGATCAAAATACATTGTATCAGAATAGCTCTGTTCGAATAGAATGCATGACTATAAATGAAGCTAATAAAATGGTATAGTATCACTAGTAGAAAAAGGCCCATTTGTCCCGGTTCATAAGGCCTATTTGTCCAGGTTCGGCAACCGGGACTAAAGGGTCGGTACTAAAGCCTAATACCTTTAGTCCCGGTTCTTACACCAACCGAGACAGATGGGCCTCCACGTGGCCGCTGCAGCTTGCCCAGGCAGGGGGGGCCTTTTGTCCCGGTTGGTAGCACCAACCGGGACCGATAAGCTTCCACGCATCAGCAGTTCAAGGGCTAGGGTTTTTGTTTTTTTCTGAAGGGGGGGGGGGTTGGGGGTTTTGGGGGGTTTTGTAGGGTCAATTAAGGGGTTTCACATATTGTGTTAGCTAGCTAATAGAGACAAGTGTCATCTCTTATCTCCATGCTTGGTCGACGCTATGTACTATACGTATAGAGAGGACTCGACATGCTAGCTAGTAAGCAAATGAAGGAAACAATTAAGTATAGAAGATCGTCATGAACATATTAAGAGAGAAGTGATCGACCTCTCCTTCTCCGAGAGATTGGTCGAACAACAAGTTTTCGTATATCTATCCGACGCTACTAGCTACCGAGATTGGTCGACCAGCTTATCTTTCGTATATATATATGTGTATATATATATATATATACAATGTAAGATCTCTTACAATCCCATAGCATCTGAACTCAAGTTCCTCATGGTATTCTCCGGCTTTATAGATGACGTGGTCAAGAAAGAATATCGCCAATTCCTCTTGAATTGCTTTCATGCGATCTTGTGGTAGGAGTACAACCCGCATCTGCCACATCTAATTTGAAGAAGGGGTTCAATACATATATATGAATAAAACTCAACACAAATGATGGTAATAAAATGAAATTGTGAATATCATTGCTTACACACATCAAATTGTCTTTTAGAGTAGCCCCAGTTTTTTTGCAAGTTGCGTTGTACATAAACTCGCAAACGTAGTATCCACAGTAATCATTCCCGGGTTCCTGCCACAAGCACTTTACGAGAAATAGAGGTCAATCAAACTGATAATGAAGCACTATAAATGGTATTGATGAAAGTAGCTAGAATCAACGGGATCAAGATGCGCGGAACTAGCTAGCTAGTACTACTTACTTTCGGGTATGTCCATCGCAGCTCCCACGGCAGTCCCGGAGCTTCTGCGGTGAATACTTTCCGAACCCTACGAGACAAAGAAAACAATTACTTGATATCAGGAAATGAACAAAGTTTCTGATATGGTGCGATATTGATTGATTGAACTTACTTCTCGAGAATTTTAGTCATGTCCGCATACTCCTCGGGAGATTTTCGTCTTGAGTCTAAGACGGTTACTAGTCCTTGCTCAAGGTTAATATCTAGGAGAATATAGTGGAAGTTGCGCACGCATGCATAACTCATCAATTACATTACTATAACCTCGAGTAATAAGGGAAACCGGATATGCACAAGACTGTAACACACACTTAAAGTTGTAAGGAAAGAGTATTCTATCTTTGTTTTGATTTTGAAGGAACGATCATAGCAAGTTGGCCTCGATGTCTTTGGCATGAAATTTAACCTTATATTCATCTATGAGATTTGTGTTAATGAACCCAATATCATAGATTTCTGCTTTTATGCATTTGACAATCTTCAGTCTGCATAATATAGTGAGGATAATTATATATACATGCAATGAAAGAGCTGAGCTATATATAGAGACTTAATGACAGAAGTAGTACTTACAGACAGTAGCAAGTGACCGTTAATTTATCGAGGGACTTTTGATTGAACCACTGGAAGAACTCCTCAAATGGAATAGACAATAGTTCAATTCCAACGAGGTCGTGCTCCTCTTTAACTCTCAGCGTCAAAGTATCCTTCCCCCAGACTCTCTGCAGGTTTTCATGTACCAATCATGGAATCTTCGCATCATCGTTGTCAGAGGAGGACTTCCATCTTTGACGAGAGGCTTCTCGTACTGGTATTTGTGTTCGTCCACCTCCATTGTATCATAATGTGCATCGTCGGGCAGGTAATCTCCAAGATTGGTACCGGGCAAAATCACCGGATGATTAGCGACGATATCACTAGACACCTTGAGCGGGGGGCACGATTGGTTCGCTTGTTCGCTGAGCTGGGCAATTTTTTCCCAGCTTGTCGTTCTGCTAACCTTCGATCACTGATAGTACTTCCTGACCGCTCCGCTTCGATATATGACCTTTCAATAATGCGCTCATAGTTGGTTTTCGGTGGAGACGGTGGTGGTTTCTTGAAGGCATCGATAGTGTGCTTTGCTTTCACCGGATCTATCTTCTCCTCCGGAGGTGGATGTTTCTTAGCTCTTTGTGTTTCAAAGAACTCCCTCACTTGGGCTTGACAGATCTCCGTGTTTTCCTTCTCGGTCATATCCTATGGTAACTTCTCTAGAGGCTTTAGAGATGGACTGAATCTAAATTGCCTCCCACCTCTAGCTGTAATGCTAGACGCCGGAGTAGACGGAGCGGCTGCGGATGTCTTCTTTCCTTGCTTATGAGGCGGAGCAAATGGAGCAGCCAGAGCGGCGGCAGCTCTCTTCCGCCCTTTCTGACGAGGCGGACAAGGAGTCGGGCTGCTCGGGCGCGCAGGCGCACGCGGAGAAGGAGGCGGAGTGCCGCCACGCGCCGGAGAAGGAGGTGGAGTGCCCTAATCACTCACCAAAGGAGGAGACGGAGGAGGAGGCAGAGTTCGCTGACTCGCCGGAGGAGGAGGCGTAGGCATCCAGTTCGGAAGGTTGATGAGCTCCTTCCGCCATAGACATGGAGTCTTCAGAGCAGAACCCAGCCGAGTCTCCCCTTCACTGGTAGGGTGGTCAAGCTCGAGCTCCTCAAATCCCTCCGTTATTTCATCCACCATCACCCTAGCATATCCTTCAGGCATTGGCCGACAGAGAAAAGTTGCGTCGGGTTCAGGAGGTGCAACAGAGTTGACAGCCGCCTTGACTTTGAACTTCTACCATTGCGTCATAAGGTGGCAATGTTGAGACTACGTGATAGCATCCACGGGGTAGCTAGCATGAGCCGTGAAGACAGGCTCCTGAAGCAGCTCGGTGGAAGCCACGCTGCTTCTCCGCTGAGATGGCGGGGTAGCTTCGGGGGTAGCTTCGGCAGATCGCTTCCTGTGAACTGCATCTCGTTCCTTTAGCGCTTTTACCCTTGCGTGCAACACCTGCAGTTGGGTCTGCTCCACTACCCTCCTCCTCTCCTGGCCTTTGTAACCGCCTGCGTCCAGAAACCCAGCCTTCCACGGAACGGATCCTGGCATGCCTCGTGTCCGTCCAGGGTGCTCAGGATTCCCAAGGGCCATTTGTGAGCTCGTCGTTTTCTCTGTCAAGAATGAACGTCCCTTCCTGCGCTGCGGTGATATACTCCTGAAGCTTCATGACGGGTATTCACAGTTGCTCGTTTGTCCAAACGCACTTCCCTGTTTCAGGGTCCGAGGTTCCGCCAACCCCGAAGAACCAAGTCCTTGAACAGGCTGGCCAGTTCAATGTATCTAGTTTGACCCCTTTATCAAGCAGGTGATTCTCAGCCTTTGCCCACAATGGCCGGGCTTTAAGGTAGCCACCTGACCCCGTGCGATGGTGATGCTCCTTCTTCGTAGCATTTATCTTGTTTGTCGCTAACATCTTCTTACTCTTGTCCGATGTCTTGTGGGCCACAAATGTGCCCCAGTGATCTATGATCTTCTCAAACCGGCCGGTGAATTCTCGTGTCTTTTCTTTATCGACGAACTTTGTTTTCAGCTCATTCTTCCACCTCCCGAATAGATCTGACATCTTCTTAAGAGCATGATACTTGACCAATGGCTCTTTAACTGGCTTCTCCAGATCCTCCTCTGGCAGTAGGGTGAAATTTTCCTTCGGCGTGGCCCAAAGATCATCTTTCTACCTATCGTTGACATAAGACACCTTAGGCTCTTCGTTCTTAGGCTTATACCATTGGTGGATGCTGATCGGGATCATGTCCCTAACAAGAACCCCACACTGAGCAAAGAATGCTTCCTTGGTCCGGATGGGTTCAATCGGTTGGCCATCGCGCGCGATTGCTGTGATCGTGGACCTTTCATCCCGGCGCAACTTTTTCTTCGGGCCTCGTCTCGTTACCGAAGTGTTGCTCGATCCGGAGGGCTAGAAAAGAAGAAAGAAGAGAGTTAATATGTGTACATACCAAAACAATTAATGCATCAATTAGCTATAGTCAGCACATGCTTAATTAATATATATATATATACTTGGCCGGACTCCGTTCGGTCACCGGAGCCGTCATCACGGTGTCCTTCTTCCACCGGCATTCGGTCACCGGAGCCATCATAATCATGTCCTTCCTCCTCCATTGTTTGATAACCGTAGCCTGCTTTTCACCCTGTCCTTCCAGACCATCGGTGTCGTTGGGATGCGACAAGACATTAGCTCTGGCTGCGATTATGTCCCCCAACACCTGTTATGCTTCCTCATCTTGGTCGTGCTCCATAGTTTCTGCAAATATTACAGCATGACAATTATTATACAAACATGACATATGGATATATTAGTGGCAAACGTTGACCTAGCCACCTAATCACAACAAGGAATCATATTAGTGGCCTCGACGCTTCTCTAGGGTTTGGGGTGGCCTCGGCAATGCTTCAAGGGTTCGGGGTGGCCTCGATGACAACGCTCTTTTAACTTGGTAAATTTGGGTGGCCTTGGCAGCCCTTCTAGGGTTTGGATCAACTATGCACATCCATAATGTGGGCATTCTTGATAAATTTGGACCCTCGACCCCTGGACGACCTTTGGCCCTCGACTGCTCGGCTATCCACGACCCTCGACCCCCTCATGTCATGTTTGTCTAGTGTCAACGGATTCAACAAAATCATGTCTTCATCATTAGGCGAAAGTAACAGGCGCATGATGGTACAAAGTTCTGCAAAGTTTTTCTGGAGCGGAGTGCCAGATAGGATAATTCGCCTTTTCATACAAAGTTCAACAAGAGACTTCAAAATATCTCTATTTGGATGGCCTTTACATAAATTTGTACAAAAAGGCAAATTATCCTATCCAGGACTCTGTTACAAAATAACTTGGCACAACTTCATACCACCATGCCCCCGGTTACTTCCAGCTAATGATGAAGCCACGGATTTCTTCAATACTTCGACACTAGGCAACCTCTCGACCCCTCGGCGACCCTCGACCCTCGACCGCTCGGACGATCCACGACCCTCTACCATATTTCCCGACCCTCGACCCCCTCATGTCACGTTTGTCTAGTGTCAAAGGATTCAACAAAACCATGTGTTCATCATTAGGCAAAAGTAACAGGCGCATGATGGTACGAAATTCTACAAACTTGTTCTAGAACGGAGTCCCAGATAGGATAATTTGCTTTTTCGTACAAAGTTCAGCAAGAGCCTTCCAAATATCGCTATTTGGACGACCTTTGCTGAAATTCATACAAAAAGGAGAATTATCCTATCCGGGACTCCGTTCCAGAACAACTTTGCACAACTTCGTACCATCATGCCCCGGTTACTTCTGGCTAATGATGAAGACATGGATTTCTTCAATACTTTGACACTAGGCAACCTATCGACTCCTCGACGATCCTCGACCCTCGAACCCTCGGCGACCCTCGACCCCTCGCGTTCCTCGACCCTCGAACCCTAGGCCCCTCGACGACCCTCGAACCCTTGGTGACCCTCGAACCTCTACCCTAGTTCCTGACCCTCGCCCCTCGAACCCTTGGCGACCCACCCTCATGTCAAAGTTATCGGGGAGGGGGCAACTGGCGACGAAACTGAAGATTTTCACAAGTGCTGGCTTATATACATGATGCATTGGTCCCGGTTCGTGGCACCAACCGAGACCAATGCCCCCTATAGTCCCGGTTGGTGCCACCAACGAGACCAAAGGTCTCTTTTCAGCAGCCCAAAGGGCGGGAAGCAGAGGCCTTTGGTCGTGGTTGGTGGCATGAACCAGGACTAAAGGGGGGCATTGGTCCCGGTTGGTTGGTGCCACCAACCGGGACCAAAGGCCTTGTGTTGTCCGCGTCAAAAGTTTAGTCCCGCCTCGCTAGCTAAGAGAGCTCGAGAGTGGTTTATAAGCGTTGCTGCGCCCACCCTCTCGAGCTCCTCTCAAGTGCAGGCTTTCGGGCCAAATCTGTCACCGTGTGCCTGTGGGCCTGCTGGGCTTGTTGCGGGCCTGAATCCTGGCCCATGTTAGGGTTTCTAGTCGTATTCAGGCCATGGTGGCCTAGTAGGTGGCACTTTTTTTGTTTCTTTGTTGCTTTATTTATTTTATTGTGTTTCTAATTACAACAAAATACTTACTGTTGCTATTTTTATTTATTTTATTAAAGTTTATTTATTTTTCTTTATAAAAGTTTATTTTGTTTCTACTTATTTATTTTATTAAAATTTATTTTATTTTATTTTGTTTCTACTTATTTATTAAAGTTTATTTTGTTTCTACTTATTTATTTTATTTTGTTTTTGCTTATAATGTTTTGAACAGAAAATACTTTGATAATTTTAGTTGCATAAATTTTATATAATTTTAGTTTCAATAATACTAGAGGTTTATAAAACATTTTAGTTGATTCCTTTTATTATTAGAGTTTCATTAAAGTTTTCTAGTTCATTCTTTTTTCTATTAGAGTTTCATTGAAGTTTTCTAGTTCATTCTTTTAGTTTATTTTTTTCCTATTAGAGTTTCATAAAAGATTTCCAAATCATTCTTTTTTGTATTTGTTCATACTTTGAGATAAATGACCCTAAAATTGAAAAGCACTTCAAATGAACTCTGAAGAGGTTGAAAATTGGCATGGTATCATCATTTCACCCACATAGCATGTGCTAAAAATTTGAGAGGGTATGGCAAAAACTAGATGCACTTCGTGTACAAAATGGACAATCTCTTTCGAAGTATTAGGGTTTCGGACGGAAACTCATCTGTTACAAAGGGATTTAAATTTTTTGAACTTATTTGAACTCCAGACTTTTTGTGTGTTCAAAATGCACCATTCAAAGCCACATCATCAATTTTCAACCCTTTCCGACTTCATTTGTTATTTTTCATGCATTTACTGATTTTTTTGAGCTATATGACCCTGAAAATGAAAAGCACTACAAATGAACTCTAAAAAGGTTGAAAGTTGGCTTGGTATCATCATTTCACCCAAATAGCGTGTGCTAAAAAGTTGAGAGGGTTACGGCAAAAACTGGATGCACTTCGTGTACAAAATGGACAATCTCTTTCGAAGTATCAGGGTTTCATACAGAAACTCGTCTGTTACATGTATTTTCTAGATCAAAGGCATCATCGTAATAGTTGTGGAGAGAAAATTCTTCATTTTTTCTTCGCTTGTGTCATTTGATTATTGCACCGTAACCATGGATAATCTTCATCGTTTAACAGGGTGCTTGGGTCAGTCTTGACTTTGAAGGGAGGAATTTCATGAAACTTTTCATAATCTTCGGACATGTCTGTCTTGCCCTCCACTCCCACGATGTCTCTTTTTCCTGAAAGAACTATGTCGTGCTTTGGCTCATCGTATGATGTGTTCACTTCCTTATCTTTTCTTTTTATCGGTTTGGTAGACATGTCCTTCACATAGAAAACCGGTGCCACATCATTGGCTAGGACGAATAGTTTGTCTGTGTACCCAAGATTGTTCAGATCCACTGTTGTCATTCCGTACTATGGGTCAACCTATACCCCACCTCCTGACAGATTGACCCATTCGCACTTAAAAAAATGTACCTTAAAATCATGTCCGTAGTCAAGTTCCCATATGTCCACTATGTAACCATAATATGTGTCCTTTCCCCTCTTGGTTGCTGCATCAAAGCGGACACCGCTATTTTGGTTGGTGCTCTTTTGGTCTTGGGCGAACGTGTAAAATGTATACATCCTCTGAATCCTCGGCGGGGGGACAGTTCGGCGTTACCCCTGCATCAGGCCCCGTCTTTACGGCATGATCTGGATCCTATCTGCGGGAAGTATGACCAGCCGGACCCCTGGATATAGTCCGACACACTTTTTTCCTGATACAGGATAAACATAAAGGTCATAGTTGGATGTGACTGCCAATGCGCATATTTGCAAAATCCATACCTCTTTGATGAAGGCTCGGCCATATATTTGTTTGCCTTCCTCTTCGAAGGCTTGTTGCCCGGCGTGGGGGACACTAGTTGGGGAACGCAGTAATTTCAAAAATTTCCTACGCACACGCAAGATCATGGTGATGCATAGCACCAAGAGGGGAGAGTATCGTCTACATACCCTCATAGACCGTAAGCGGAAGCGTTATGAGAACGCGGTTGATGTAGTCGTACGTCTTCATGATCCGACCAATCCAAGTACCGAACGTACGGCACCTCCGAGTTCAGCACAGGTTCAGCTCGGTGACGTCCCTCGAACTCCGATCCAGTAGAGCTTCGAGGGAGAGTTCCATCAGCACGACGGCGTGATGACGGTGATGATGATGCTACCGACATAGGGCTTCGCTTAAGCACCGCTACGATATTACCGAGGTGGATTATGGTGGAGGGAGGGCCGGCCCTCCTATGGCATGCCCTGGGGAGTCCTACTCCCGCCGGGAGTAGGATTCCCCCTTCCATGTAGTAGGAGTAGGAGAGAAGGAAAGGGAAACGAGAAGAGAAGGAAGGAGGGGGCGCCGCCCCTCCCCCTAGTCAAATTCGGACTAGGCCTTGGGGGGCGCGCAGCCTCCTCTCTCTCTTTCCCCTAAAGCCCAATAAGGCCCATATACTCCCCGGCGAATTCCCGTAACTCTCCGGTACTCCGAAAAGTACCCAAATCACTCGGAACCTTTCCAATGTCTGAATATAGTCGTCCAATATATCGATATTTATGTCTCGACCATTTCGATACTCCTCGTCATGTCCCGGATCTCATCCGGGACTCCGAACTACCTTCGATACATCAAAACACATAAACTCATAATACCGATCGTCTCCGAACGTTAAGCGTGCGGACCCTACGGGTTCGAGAACTATGTAGACATGACCGAGACTCATCTCCGGTCAATAACCAATAGCGGAACCTGGATGCTCATATTGGTTCCTACATATTCTAGGAAGATCTTTATCGGTCAAACCGCATAACAACATACGTTGTTCCCTTTGTAATCGGTATGTTACTTGCCCGGGATTCGGTCGTCGGTATCTCAATACCTAGTTCAATCTCGTTACCGGCAAGTGTCTTTACTCGTTTTGTAATGCATCATCCCGCAACTAACTCATTAGTCACAATGCTTGCAAGTATTAGAGTAATGTGCATTACTGAGAGGGCCCTGAAATACCTCTCCGACAATCGGGGTGACAAATCCTAATCTCGATCTATGCCAAATCAACTAGTACCATCGGAGACACCTGTAGAGCACCTTTATAATCACCCAGTTACATTGTGACATTTGGTAGCACACAAAGTGTTCCTCCGGTATTCGGGAGTTGCATAATCTCATAGTAAGAGGAACATGTATAAGTCATGAAGAAAGCAGTAGCAACAAACTAAACGATCATCGTGCTAAGCTAACGGAATGGGTCAAGTCAATCACATCATTCTCCAATGATGTGATCCCGTTAATCAAATGACAACTCATGTCTATGGCTAGGAAACTTAACCATCTTTGATTCAACGAGCTAGTCAAGTAGAGGCATACTAGTGACACTCAGTTTCTCTATGTATTCACACATGTACTAAGTTTCCGGTTAATACAATTCTAGCATGGATAATAAAAATTTATCATGATATAAGGAAATAAATAATAACTTTATTATTGCCTCTACAGCATATTTCCTTCACCACTCTCTTCGAAGATGCCCCTGGGGCAGCATGACGCGCCGAGCACCTCCCCTTTTGAGCACAGGACAGTGCGGTGGGTGAGGCAGTATGAGAAAACTTTTTCAGATGAAATATCTACGGATTACTCATGTGTGAAGAGGGGAGAAGACCAGGATAATTGGCGATGATGGCCCCTTCTGTGCCATCATAGCTCATTTGGTAAAACACCCCATTCGCAAGCACCACGAATATATCCGGATCCTCTTCGAATCTGGGGTCGAGGTCCCGATTGAGACCCTCGGGCTGCGGGGCAGGGCTATAAAGTCCCTTGGAAATCTTTCGCCAGTGCTGCTGTAAATGGATGGGTTAGTGTTCGTTGAACGTAGCTCAGGGAGTAGAATGAGTAGAGCAGAGGAGTTGAGAACTTACCCAGCTAGGAGGACTATACATGGAATATCCTTCCCTCTGCTTGATGCGCAGGAACTCCTCTTCCTCCCCGTCGGTGTCAAAACCGGTGGATCTCTGGTAGGGGGTCCCGAACTGTGCGTCTAAGGCGGATGGTAACAGGAGGCAGGGGACATGATGTTTTACCCAGGTTCGGGACCTCTTGATGGAGGTAAAACCTACGTCTTGCTTGATTTATTCTTGATAATATGAGTAGTACAAGAGTTGATCTACCACGAGATCGGAGAGGCTAAACCCTAGAAGCTAGCCTATGGTATGATTGTCTGTTGTCCTACGGACTAAAACCCTCTGGTTTATATAGACACCAGAAGGGGCTAGGGTTACTCAAGGTCGGTTACAAAGGAGGAGATATACATATCCGTATTGCCTAGCTTGCCTTCCACGCCAAGTAGAGTCCCATCCGGACACGGGACGAAGTCTTCAATCTCGTATCTTCGTAGTCCAACAGTCCAGCCAAAGGATATAGTCCGGCTATCTGGAGACCCCCTAATCCAGGACTCCCTCAGTAGCCCCTAAACCAGGCTTCAATGACGATGAGTCCGGCGCGCAATGTTGTCTTCGGCATTACAAGGCGGGTTCCTCCTCCGAATACACCACGGAAGAATTTGAATACAAGGATAGTGTCCGAACCTGCAAAATAAGTTCCACAGACCACCGTAGAGAGAATAATATTACCACAAATCTAATCTGCTGACATGTTTTGGCAGCATGACATCACGCCATGGCCCGGTAATTATTCGAACCATTTTTCTTTAACCAGCCCCCGCACATAACGCGAGGCGGTTTCTTGACATGTCTTGTCAAAGCAGAGATTGTGTTCCCCTTATTACGGGATTCTCATCAATACGGACGTGCGTAACCCAACCACGCCATCAATTACGGCACTTGGGGGATAAGCGAGTTTTACCAGGCTAGTGGAAGTGCATAGTTTAGTCCGCCCTTATAAAGGGATAAGATCTCACCTTTTTCTACCCACGCCTTCTTCCTCCTTGCTCATCCATTCTCGCGCACTCGAGCTCCAGCGCCCAAGTCCGCATCCTCCTCCTCAACTCTCTCCAAACATGTCCGGAGCGGGAGGCAAGTGGATGGCCTCCTCCGTCACGTAGGGGCACATCAAAAACTTACGTGGAGCTAGATACTTAGCTGCGGATATCGCGCACCGGCTGCCAGCCGCGGGGCAGGTCGTCCCTACCCTGGAACATCACGAAAGGGTGGTTTTCCTCCCCCATTTCATCCGCGGATTGGGGTTTCCCCTCCATCCATTCGTCTGCGGTCTCATGTTCTACTACGGGCTGGACTTTCATGATCTGGCCCCGAATTTCATCCTCAACATCTCGGTGTTCATCGTCGTGTGCGAGGCTTTCCTCCGCATCCGGCCCCACTTTGGCCTATGGCTGAAGACCTTAATATCAAGCCGAAGGTTGTAGGCGGCCAACAAGCGGAATGCGGCGGAGCCATGGTGGGCAAAATGCCCAACGTTGCATGGCTCGAGGGCTCCTTTGCGGAGACCGTAAAGGGGTGGCAATCGGGGTGGTTCTACATCACCGAGCCGCGCGACACCAACTGGGTGGCGGCCCCCGAGTTTCGATCCGGAATCCCCATGCGGCTCACTTCCTGGAAGGAGAAGGGCCTATCCTGGGGTTCATCAGTGGAGTTGGACGGACTTCAGAAGTGTATCCGGGACATGATAAGCAAGAAACTTAAGCTTGTCAACATAGTCCAGGTCATGCTCTTTCGCCGGATCCTCCCGTGTCAACAACGGGATTTCAACTTATGGGAGTTCGACCCGGCCCAGCACCAGACTCTACATGAGCTCTTTGACATGACACATAAGGACGTCTGGAGGGTGCTGTTCAAGGGTGCCGAGGTCCCTCCATCTCTTACCGAGGACCGCGGGCTAAGCGCGAAGCGCCCTGTGAATCCGGTAAGTTCTGTACATCTGGTAGGATATTTATTTCCCATAGCTTAACCATGTGCGGGGTCTGAGCTCTCATGCCTTTGACAGGACTGGGTGGAGACATCAGAGCAGATTAATTGTCCGACCCCTCTGCCCGAAGACACTGCGGATGCTCTCCTGACGGAGATGCTGACTCCGGCTCCTTATGAGGTGCCGGAGAAGACCAAGAAGAAGGCCAAGGGAACCCGAAAGAGTTCCTGGTGCCAGGTGGTATCGGACTCATCGTCCGATAACTCCGCGACGCACTCCTCCCATGAAAACGAGGAGGAAGATGAATATGCTCCCCCTCCAGCCAGGGGAGACAAGAAAAGGAAGGTCGCCCCAACCGGGGAGGCCGAAGGGTCCAAGAAGGGAAGGACTCTTCTTCTGGACTGCTCCACCACCACCGCCGAAGGCGAAGACGAGTGGCTGCTCAGGGCTAAGCCCTGGCGAAGTCGTAAGTATTCAGATACCAGAGTAACTCATAGCATACATTTGTCGCACTGCTTCTCCTAACGCCGAATATGATTATGCAGACTGCCCCAAGCTCGTATTGACATATCCTCATCGGATGGTTCCTTGGACTTGTCGGATATGGATAGCGATCCACTTCCGACCGCCTCCTCCCCTTGCCCTACGGACAATGTCGAGGTATTGTCTCAAGGGGTACCGAGCCGGGGGGAGACAGTCCCGGAGGCACCTCAAGGCGACCTTCCGGACTCCAGGAGCAAAGGGAGCAAGGCTCCCGGGGGCCCCAAGTTCGGCTCTCAGCCGAACACCGCGCCGGAACCTCCAGTGGTTCCGGACTCAGGTAGGTGGCCCCCTTCCAAAAGGGGTAAGACGCTCGTGCCGGTGACCTCTGTCCATCCAGAGGAGCCGGACAACCTGTTGGGAGTGCTTCGCGGCGCTTCCATCAACGAAGAGCACCGCACTATTATGAGTGCGGTGATCAAGAAGGTTCAGTCCGCCAAGAGCGGACTGACTGAAGCCTGTGCTAGCCTTCTAACAGGCTTTGAGGTAAGTATTTAAAATATAGGAAAAATATTACCGCATAGACAGTAGCCCCTGATGCTCTGTTTGGTGTTCACAAAGAAAAGCTGAATAGAGGATCAAATAATATCTGCAGGAGTCTAATATAAGTATGTCTATATGCGTATGCAGGCTTCGCTGCTGACCTCTGTCGCACTGACTACGGAGGTCGCCGCACTGAAGCAGGACCTCAGGGGGTCCGAGAAAGAGCTCAGCCTTGCAAGGAGGCAGCTCGAGGATAACAAAGGTAAGTAATACCTTGTCAATAGATATATATATATATATACAAAAAGATGCGATTGTGAAATGACAGGATCATCATGAATTTGCCAGGGGCCACAACCGAAGTGGCGACCCTGAAGCAAGCGTTGTCCGAGGCCGAAAACAAAGCGGCCCAGGAGCGCACCGAGCGGGAAAAGCAAGAGGCACAGGTGGGCGAGGTGCAGTAAGAGCTCCAGGCTCTCGTGACGAAGCACGAGGCTTTGGAGCTTGACTCGAAGACGCGAGAGTCTGAGCTTCCCACGGCCCTCGAGAGCGCAAAGAATGCCAAGGCCGAAGCCCAAAAAGCCCTCCAGGAGATTGAGGCGATGAGGAAGATAGTGGCGGGTAAGGAATTCAATATGCAAAGCAAGCATGTGCAAGTAAATTACTTGTTACTTACCCGAGTCCGGAGCTCTCCAGGAGCATTCGCAGATTTGCCCCCAGCGTGTCGGATGCCGTGAAATTTTACCAGGCCGAGGAGGGAAGCTCGACAGAGAAGCTGTTCTGGAATCAATATACTAGGATCGAACACCCGATGTCTATGAGCGACCAGCTGAAGCAACTGGTCGAGCTGCACAAGGTGGCCGAACAGGCCATGAAGGGCTTTATAGTCCGGATGTGGCATGGCGACTCCCTTCCCAACAACTACTTTGGCCTGGTGAGGCGGCTTGTGGATGCCTGCCCACGGATGGAAGTCATCAAGCGGTCCATCTGTATAGAAGGTGCCCGTCGGGCTTTTGCCCATGCAAAGGTGCACTGGGCCAAGATGGACGCTGAGAAGCTGGTGAAGGAGGGGCCGCCGCAGGGCAAGGAGCATCGCCGCCCCGAAATGTATTATGAGGGCGTCCTGAAGGGTGCCCGTCTTGTGGCGTACGAGTGTGCAAAAGATGTAATATTTGAATGAACTTGCTCATGTGATCCTATATTATGAAAACTTGTTCATATGGGCTATGCAACGCTTGTTTGAATTTAAAATATTACCTTATGTTCGGTTGTTTATCAAATCTGAGAGATGGCTAGTCGTCGGCTTCTGCCCCCATGCCATGAGTGCTGTGGTGTTCGGGATAAACCTGAGCACTCTTGTTCCCATTTTTGGGTCCTTCGAGGGAGGTTCTCAGCACAACGAACAAGGCAATCGGACTATAATGCTTTATCACTCTCACTTAGCCATAGAATTCTATAATTTTAAATTTTGGCGAAGCCCCTAGTATTCGGAAGGCCGAATTCGGGGCGCCATACACGCCTTAAGCCGGACAAAGCCGACACCTCGCTCTAAGCGACATAAGTCTTTAGGGACTCGAAACCTCTCAACAGCGACCAGTCTCTCGCCTTATCATGACAATCAGTTTAGCTTTCTCTACTAAGGTGCTTAGCCCAGCTGAACCGGGGCACAATCGCAGTAGTTTTCCCAGTGCTACCTTAGTCGATATAGCGGAACATAAGGTACCAAAACATGGGAGCCGGGCAAACCAAACTATTGACCCAAGACATGATTCAGAGCTAATGCATATAATGCTATAAGTTCGGGGTGCCGCACCGTCAAAGTGTTCGGACTTCTCACGCCGTATTATGGGGTACGCTTAAGCCCCTGGCGTATTGGCCGTACCAGAGTGTACGGGTGCTGAATGTCATGAATGAACATATATATGTATAAAAAGAGAGAATAGAGAATGCGGTAATAGTCTAGCGCTATGCATTGTTTATTCAAAAAGGTGCGTAAAGCAGAATGATACAAGTAGTGCGATAAGAAAAAAGTAGGACTATTTGACATGTCCCCTCCAAGGGCAAGCTGAGGAATGGTATTTAAAGCAGGTATTTCACTCGTTGTTAGAGACCATCTGGGAGTTCCATGGTGCGACGTAGCTTTCTGCCTCCTTGGTTGTTGCATCGTGTGTCCGGCAACCGTACAGCCGGACGGGGTTTCCAGAGATTAAAGTCCTGAAGGAGAGAAAAATAATAAAGCGGGAAGCTCCTAGTGCGGTTGAGCCGTGTTTTGGGGCGTGCCGTAGTCGTGCCCCCCTCCCCACCTGTGCCCATGGTATTTTCAATGCGTAATTGTTTGCACATGGCACGGATTTCGCCGTTTGGCTGGGACTGGGGCGGGGGCCACATTGCTATGCGAGCTCGGAACGTGCCAGGCGGTCTTGTTGCCGATTACTCCGGGTGCGCTTGAAGGTTTCCGGGTCTTTAATCGCCAAACTGGTGGATTCCCTTAAGAGGCTGCTTTGCGCTTCTACTGCGACAGCCGCAGTGTGCTCCTCTGTGCGGAGAGAGCGCTCTGTGTTTCCATTGACTGTGATGACCCCCTGAGGTCCTGGCATCTTGAGCTTGAGGTATCCATAATGCGGTACCGCATTGAATCTCGCAAATGCGGTTTGCCCGAGCAGTGCATGATAGCCGCTGCGGAATGGGACTATATCAAAGATTAACTCCTCGCTTCGGAAGTTATCCGGGGATCCGAAGACCAATTCCAGTGTGACTGAGCCTGTGCAATGGGCCTCTACACCTGTTATGACACCTTTGAAGGTCATTTTTGTGGGTTTGATCCTTGAGGGATCTATACCCATTTTGCGCACTGTGTCCTGATAAAGCAGGTTCAGGCTACTACCGCCATCCATAAGGACTCGAGTGAGGTGAAATCCGGCAATGATTGGGTCTAGGACCAGTGCGGTGAATCCGCCATGACAGATACTAGTGGGGTGGTCCCTGCGATCGAAGGTGATCGGACAAGAGGACCATGGGTTGAACTTTGGGGCGACTGGCTACAACGCATATACGTCCCTTAGCGCATGCTTCCGCTCCCTCTTGGGGGTGTGGGTTGCGTATATCATGTTCACCGTCCACACTTGTGGTGGGAACCTCTTCTGTCCTCCGGTGTTTGGCTGCCGGGGCTCCTCCTCGTCATCGCTATGTGGCCCCTTATCTTTGTTTTCGGCATTTAACTTGTCGGCCTGCTTGAACGCCCAACAATCCATGTTGGTGTGGTTGGCTGGCTTGTCAGGGGTGCTGTGTATTTGACACAAGCGGTCGAGTATACAGTCCAAACTAGATGGCCCGAAGTGCTTCTTTTGAATGGCTTTTTCTGCTGACCGGGTTTAGAGCCTTTGAATCTGGCATTGACTGTCGTATCCTCGGTATTGTCGCTGTTAATGTGGCGCTTGTGTTTGTTGCGACGTGACCTGGCATTGCCATCCTTGGTATCCGAAGTACCATGGTTCTTTGATATGTTATTGCTGCGAGCCAGCCAGCTATCTTCTCCCGCGCGGAAGTGGGTCGTGAGTGTCGTGAGGGCTGCCATAGATTTCGGCTTTTTCTGGCCAAGGTGCCGGGCGAGCCACTCGTCGCGGATGTTGTGCTTAAAAGCTGCTAGGGCCTCTGCATCCGGACAGTCGATGATTTGATTTTTCTTTGTTAGGAACTGTGTCCAGAATTGCCTGGCCGATTCCTCTGGTTGCTGAATTATGTGGCTCAAGTCATCGGCATCTGGTGGTCGCACATAAGTGCCCTGGAAGTTTTCAAGGAATGCGGCTTCCAGATCTTCCCAATAGCCAATGGATTCTGCTGGCAGGCTGTTGAGCCAATGCCGAGCTGGTCCTTTGAGTTTAAGTGGGAGGTATTTGATGGCGTGTAGATCGTCATCGCGGGCCATGTGGATGTGCAGGAGGAAGTCCTCAATCCATACCGCAGGACCTGTTGTGTCGTCGTATGATTCTATATTTACGGGTTTGAAACCCTCTGGGATTTGATGATCCATTACTTCGTCTGTGAAGCATAGGGGGTGTGCGACGCCTCTGTACTAGGCTATATCGCGGCGCAGCTCAAATGAGTCTTGCCCGCTGTGTTCGGCCCAGCCGGACTTACTTTTACCGTATCCGGCGCGACGGTTATCGCCTCGCATAGTGGCGTGCCCTCGCGATCCGTAGATCGATCTTGCATGTTTTGCTTTGTCCTCCAATACGTCTCGCGGGTCTGGCGTATTTCCCCATGTCTTGACATTTTTATTTGAGTGGCGTCGGGGTGCGGGCTGAACTTTTGGCTGGAATGCCTCGTTGTCGCGGCCACAAGGTGGCCGCTCAGCCGCGTCATACGCTGGAGATGTAGGTTTTGGTGCTTCCTCCTCCAGTCGGGGTAGCAACCTGCACTTTGGGTAACTCTTGGAGGGGCGTTCGAGTTTATATTCCTCAGCTGCAAGGACTTCAGTCCATCTGTCAGCTAGCAAATCTTGATCAGCTTGAAGCTGTTGTTGCTTTTTCTTAAGGCTATTTGTCGTGGCTATAAGCCGGCGCTTGAAGCGCTCTTGTTCAACGGGATCCTCAGGCACGACAAATTCGTCATCGTCGAGGCTTGCCTCGTCTTCGGAGGGAGGCATGTAATTATCATCCTCCGCCTCTCCATCTGCCGCTCTCTCGGGAGGGCTGGCTTCTCCATCCTCCTGCCCTAAATCTTGTTGGACGGGATTGTTGTCGTCTTCGGCACTGTCCGGAGTGCTATTATCTCCTGTGCCGGTCTCACTGATTTTGCTTTGGCGAGACTTAGAGCGGCGCTGCTGACATCGGCGCTTGGGTTGCTTCTTGGAGGGGTCATCCTCCGATGTCCCGTCGCCATTGCCTTCTTTGGGTGTGTCCACCATATATATGTCATATGATGAGGTGGTTGTCCAGTGCCCTGTGGGCAGTGGTTCTTGTTCGCCTCCTGCATCATCGTCCATGCCGTCGATGTCTTTGGAGTCGAAGTCGAGCATGTCGGTCAAATCATCGACAATGGCTACTAAGTGGGTGGTGGGTGGGCGGTGAATTTCTTTGTCATCCGCATCCCAATCCTGCCGGACATAGTTCGGCCAGGACTCTCCTGACAAGGAGAGAGACCTTAATGAGTTCAGTATGTCGCCGAAGGGCGAGTGCTGAATGATCGGCGCCTAGTCGGATTCGATAGGTACGGGCGCAGGCGGTTCGGAGTCCGTGGCCGAGGAAGAATCCGGTAGTTCGGTGTCACGGCTCCCGTGAAGGGTAAGGTCGATACTCGGCTCGATCGCCGATGAGAGTGCGGCCTCCATGGCGGGGTCTATCCACCCGTCCATGGATGGCGCAAGTGGCTCCGAATTGAGGGTCGAAGCGGTTGCCGGCGCGATCTCCTGAACACTGTCCGATGGCAGAGCTAAATCATGCTCATCATGACCGTGTGGAGCACTAGGAAGGGGCTCGAATCCATCGAAGATCAAGTCTCCGCGGATATCGGCCTTGTAGTTTAAGCTTCCAAACCTGACCTGGTAGCCAGGGGCGTAACTCTCGATCTGCTCCAGATGGCCAAGCGAGTTGGCCCGCAGTGCGAAGCCGCTGAACACAAAGATCTGTCCAGGGAGAAAAGTCTCACCCTGAACTGCATCGCTATCGATGATTGAAGGAGCCATCAAGCCTAATGATGACGACACAGAGGAACTCTCAATGAAAGCACCAATGTCGGTGTCAAAACTGGCGGATCTTGGGTTGGGGGTCCCGAACTGTGCGTCTAAGGCGGATGGTAACAGGAGGCAGGGGACACGATGTTTTACCCAGGTTCGGGCCCTCTTGATGGAGGTAAAACCCTACGTCATGCTTGATTTATTCTTGATAATATGAGTAGTACAAGAGTTGATCTACCACGAGATCAGAGAGGCTAAACCCTAGAAGCTAGCCTATGGTATGATTGTCTGTTGTCCTACGGACTAAAACCCTCCGGTTTATATAGACACCGGAAGGGGCTAGGGTTACATAAGGTCGGTTACAAAGGAGGAGATATACATATCCGTATTTCCTAGCTTGCCTTCCATGCCAAGTAGAGTCCCATCCGGACACGGGACGAAGTCTTCAATCTCGTATCTTCGTAGTCCAACAGTCCAGCCAAAGGATATAGTCCGGCTGTCTGGAGACCCCCTAATCCAGGACTCCCTCACTCCCCTTTGAACAGTTCGGCCAATATTTTGGCCAGGGCGGCAGGGGTGTCTGGACCCTTCCTGCCTCAGCGGGAGGCGTCATCTTCCCCATTATAGTGCCACATGGGAAGTCCTCTGTATTGGAGTGGCTGGACCCCCCGCACTATGGAGGTCGCCATTACTTCAATCGTCGTGTATCCGGACTAGGCGAGCGTCCTTATCTTGCTCAAGAGTTGGCGAACCTCCACACTATCTTCCTCCTCGAGGCTCTGAGGGCGCCAGCTGTGACGTTTCTTCAAGGGAACACTTGTGAACTCAGGAAGACCCCTCCGGGCTGGGTCGGGAGTACGACGTCCTCGATGTAGAATCACTCAGAAGTCCACTCTTCAGACGCTTTCTTCGGCGTGTCGGATAGGTATCCGGTCTCGGCAATGCGCCATATTTCGGCTCCACCCACTTCAAATATCGAGCCCTCATGGTTACGCGAGACAAGGCAGAATAACTTCCTCCACAGTTCAAAATGGGCCTCACAACCCAGGAACAGTTCGCATAAAGCGACATAACCCGCAATGTGTAGGATGGAGGCTGGAGTAAAGTTATGCAGCTGGAGGCCATAATATTCCAGAAGCCCTCAGAGGAATGGATGAATTGGAGATCCTATGCCCCTTAGCAGATAGGGGATGAAACACACTCGTTCCCCCGGGATGGATTGGGGAAATCCTCTGCCTGGGTTTTGCCGTCAAGGGAGGCCAACGCTGCTCGGACAGGGACCAGATCCGCAGGGGGAGAAACCCCTTCGTTTGCAGCTTCACCAGCTGACCGTGGGATACGGAGCACCTCTCCCACTCGCCTCTCTCTGGGCCGCAGGGACGAGAGGAGGAGCTGGGAACGCTAGACATGTTCTTTCTTGGCAACCTTTGGGGATTTTCTCTGTGAGATGGTTGAATGGATCTAGGATTTAGTCTCGTTAAATAGACGTTGTCCCTCGTGCGGTCGGGGTGTTATGTGCAAAAATGCCCTGACCTCTCGCATCCGCTCGACACGTGGAAGCTGAAGTTGTTGATGCACAGAAGCCGAAGGGTACAGATATTGAATGGAAGGTCGAATACACTACTTGGAGGTCATTGGTGGAGGAACCCGCCTTGCAATGCTGAAGACAATCTATGCACCGACCACCTCACCATTGAAGAATGGTTCGGGGGATACTAAGGGAGTCCTGGACTAAGGGGTCCTCGGGCGTCCGGATTGTTAACTATGGGTCAGACTGATGGGCTGTGAAGATACGAAGACCGATGACTCCACCCGTGTCCGGATGGGACTCTCCTTGGCGTGGAAGGCAAGCTTGGCGACCAAATATGTAGATTCCTTTCTTTGTAACCGACCTTGTGTAACCCTAGATCCTCCCGGTGTGTATATAAACCAGAGGACTTAGTCTGGAGGGGAGATATATTCATTACCATAGCCATACAAGCTAGACCACTAGGGTTTAGCCATTACCATCTCGAGGTAGATCAACTCTTGTAATACTCATATTCATCAATATAAATCAAGCAGGATGTAGGGTATTATCTCCATAGAGAGGGCCCGAACCTGGGTAAACATCGTGTCCCCTGTCTCCTGTTACCATCGACCTTAGACGCACAGTTCGGGACCCCCTACCCGAGATCTGCCGGTTTTGACACTGACACCCCTTCAATCTCGTATACATCAACTTCTATGCTAGGTTGAAGCTTCTGTCACTATTGCCCTCCAATACATAGTCCTATCAACATACAACTAACCCTATGGTGAGATCCACGCGCACACTCATATGATGGGCACCAAAGGACAGCAACATAACCACAAGCAAATTAAACCAATCATAGCAATTCACCAATTACCGATAGGACTACGAAAATCTACTCAGACATCATAGGATGGCAACACATCATTGGATAATAATGTGAAGCATAAAGAACCATGTTCAAGTAGAGGGTACAGCGGGTTGCGGGAGAGTGGACTGATGTAGTTAGATGGGGGAAGGTGATGAAGACGTTGGTGAAGATGACGGAGGTGTTGGTGTAGATCGCGGTGACGATGATGGCCCCGGCAGCGTCCGGCGCCACTGGGAGAGAGGGGAGAGGGGGCCCTTATTCTTCTTCCTTGAACTTCTCCCTAAATGGGAGAAGGGTTTCCCCTCTGGTCCATGGCTCCCATGGCGGCGGAGGGGCGAGAGCCCCTCCGAGATTGGATCTGTCTCTCTATCTCTCTCTATTTCTGCATTCCAGATTCTGGCCTTTCATCGTTTCTTATATTCCTGGAGATCCGTAACTCCGGCTGGGCTGAAATTTTAACATGATTTGTATCCGGATATTGGCTTTCTTGCAGCGAAAGAAGGGCACCAACAACCTTATTGGGTGGCCACGAGGGCCCAGGGCGCGCCCCTCACCCGCGTGGGCCCCTTGAGCATTGCACTACTAGGAAAAGGGCTATAGCTAATATGGACATTAATGGCGCACCATATATAGCAGTGGCGCACCAGATACAGGTGCGCCACTAATGTCCTCATTACTAGTGGTGCGCCATTACTAGTTTTGAAAAAAAAGGTTAAAAAATTGTTAGTAGTGCCGCACCAGGGGACAGTGCGCCATTACTAGTTCTAACTAGTAATGGCGCACTGCCCACCGGTGCTCCACTACTAACATGTTTTTTTTCAAAACTAGTAATGGCGCACCACTCACCAGGTGCGCCATTAGTAACCCTGGTCACTAATGGCGTATTCATAGGTGGTGCACCATTGGTAACCTGGGAGCAGCTAGATATTTTGGACAACCACCTACCACACTCACTTTCCCCCCTTCATTCTCTCCACCTCTACCAAGCTTGGTCTCGGCTGCCTCCTCCTCCTCACCTCATTTGCACCATAGATTCACCCAAATTAAGTGGTTAAATTTCCTTTTTTTTGATAGGTAAGTAAGGGGAAAGCTTTCTTTATGTTCTACATCTACTTTTTTCTCCCTCCAACAACATACACATTTTTTATGGCCTAGATCTATGTATGTTTGTGGTGTTGCATATGTTTGTGTTTGCAGGTACCGGTATTTGAAATGCGATAGTTGCCAATATTTTGCCGGAATGTTGATTCATTTCCGTTTCGGCAAGAATTTGGCACTATGCATTATTTTTTGTCCTATTTTTAGGAAAAGTCATGCAAAAAAATAAATTTGGTTCTAAAATATCGTTTTGCTCTACCCCACAGGCGACCATGGTCCACACGATGACCGAAGGCATCGTGAATAGGTTTTTGAGCTCCGTGAAGGCCAAGATGCTTCAAAAGAACGAGACGAAGATAAGATGTCCATGTTGAAGATGCAAGCTGAAGAGCCTTATGGACCCGGATTCCGTACAGGTGCGGGACCACCTACTCTTGCGTGGTTTCATGGATGGCTATCGGTGACAAGGTGATGAAGATGACTATGAAGTCGTCCACGGGGCCGGGCAAGAAATGAGGAAGGGCAGCAAGACAACTGCGGCGAGGGCGGGCGAGAAGACGAAGAATCTCCAGGACATGATCAAGAAGTAGATGCAGTACACATTCATCATGTAGAAGATGTCGTACATGATGATGAGGAAGGTCAAGACGAAGGGCATGATCATGAAGATGAAGATGCCGGAGCAGACGACGATGGACCATCAATGGGCTGGGTGCAGGACCCTCATATTCAAGAGCTACTTCTCAAGTAGACGGATAACGCAAGAGCTGCCGCCCGAGAGAAAGCCAAGCTAGATCAACTAGAGATAGACGCGGTTACTCCATTGTATCAAGGATGTAGGCCCGAGGATACCCGCCTGAAAGTAACGCTCATGGCTCTGGAGATGAAGGTAAAACACAAAATGACTGACGCATGCTTCGATGAGAACATGTCATTCTGGCACGAACGTCTTCCCAAGGGGAACAAGTGCCCGACCAGTTTCGAGGAGGCGAAGAAAATCATGTGTCCTCTGGATTTACCGCACGTGAAATACCATGTGTGCATGAAAAATTGCATCATTTATCGGGACGAGCACGCGGAGTCTACCATATGTCCGGTGTGCGGCGTCACTCGATACAAGAAGAGGAAGAAAGCTCCTCGAAAAGTAGTGTGGTACTTTCCAATCACTCCTCGTCTGCAGCGGTATTTCGCAGACCCTAAGCTAGCAAAGCTCCTGTGTTGGCATGCAGATAGGGAGGAGAAGAAGCGAGAAGATGACGGAAATGATCTGGAGATAAATAAAAAAGACAAGATGCTGAGTCACCCTAAGGATGTGAGCCATTGGCAAGCGTTGAACTTCGAACACCCAGAATTTGGGGACAATCCAAGGAACATCGTGCTGGGCGCGAGAAC
Organism: Triticum dicoccoides; assembly: GCF_002162155.2. NCBI lineage: Eukaryota > Viridiplantae > Streptophyta > Magnoliopsida > Poales > Poaceae > Triticum > Triticum dicoccoides. The sequence continues at coordinate 291,784,644 of NC_041388.1, forward strand.
CGATGGAGTCAATCCGTTTGGCAGCCAGAGAAGTACACATAGCACCCGGCCTGTGTTTGTGTGGATGTACAACCTTCCCCCCTGGTTGTGCATGAAGAGGAAGTACATTTACATGAGTATGCTAATTGAAGGGCCGAAACAACCAGGGAACGACATCAATCTGTATCTGGGGCTGCTGAAAGAGGAGCTAGACATGCTGTGGAAAATTCCAGCCAATACATGGGACACCGCAGAGAAAGAATATTTCCCTATGAGATTCGCATTGCTCACGACGGTGCACGACTATCTTGGTTACGGATATGTCGCGGGGCAGGTGGTCCACGGATTTTCTCGATGCGTCAGGTGCATGGATGACACAACGTATCGCTAGCTAGATAGAGATCCTGGGTCTTCGAAAACCGTGTTCATGGGACATTGAAGGTGGCTTCGCGACGATGACTCATGGAGAAAACGCAAGGATCTGTTCGATGGTGAAACCGAACCCCGAAGACGCCCGCGTACGAGGAGCGGCGAGGAAATAGACGAGCTGTTGAAAAATTGGAAAGATTGCCCACTGTCGGGAAAGAAGCAAAAGACGCCAGAGCCGGGAAAGAAGCGAAAGGCGCCAGAGCCGCTGCTGAAGGTATGGAAAACAAGGTCTGTTTTCTAGGACTTGCCGTACTGGAAGATCCTCCGTGTGCCTCACAACCTTGATGTCATGCATATCACGAAGAACTTGTGTGAGAGTCTGCTTGGTACCCTTCTCAACATGCCAGAGAGGACCAAAGATGGGCCAAAAGCAAGGGCAGACTTGAAATCAATGGGCATCGGGGAGGAGCTTCACGCTAATGATGATGATGATGAGGCAAAGCAGGACACGGAAATTCGTCACAAAGGCAAAAAGGCCAAGAAGATCGGAAATGACTACCCTCCCGCGTGCTTCACTCTTAGTCAGGAGGAGATCGAGCAGTTTTTCACCTGCCTCGTAGGAGTAAAACTTCCTTATGGTTTCGCGGGGAAGATAAGTAGATACCTAGACTCAGTGAAGCAGAAGTTCAGCGGGATGAAGTCTCACGACTGTCACGTGCTGATGACGCAGATACTTCCAGTTGCAATCCATGGGATCATGGACGCGCACCTCCGTGAAATGCTATTTGGCCTATGCAACTTTTTCGATGTCATCTCTCGGAAGTCGGTTGGCGTGAGGCAACTCAGAAGGCTACAGGAAGAGATCGTGGTGACACTATGCGGAGCTTGAGATGTACTTCCCGCCCGCATTCTTCGATGTTATGGTGCATTTGCTGGTCCATATCATGGAGGATATCATCCAACTCGGGCCGACGTTCCTGCACAGCATGATGCCGTTCGAAAGGATAAATGGTGTCATCAAAGGATACGTTCACAACATGTCACGTCCAGAGGGAAGCATAGCTAGGGGCTTTCTGACCGAAGAGTGCATCTCCTACTGCACGAATTATCTAGGCATCGAGAACCCCGTTGGTCTGCCCGTCAACAGGCACCTCGGCAGGCTCGCTGGATGGGGTCACCGTGATGGTCGCCGTGAAATGCATGTCAACTTCGAGGGTCGACTCACCGACTTTGAAAGAGCAAACCTAGTCACGCTACAACACATAGACGTGGTCGATCCTTGGGTGGTAGAGCACAAAACCTTTATTGAGAAGACGTACAATGACCGAGGCCAACAGAGGACGAACGGAGATATAATCAAAGAGCACAACTCATGTTTCACACGTTGGTTCAAGGAGAAGCTTCTGTCGTACCCTTTACATGAGGATTCTTCCGCGGAAGAAAAACTCATATTCGCCTTGTCACAGGGTGTCGGGCACAACCTGATGACCTATGAGGCGTACGATATCAACGGCTACACATTCTACACCGAGGACAAGGACATGAAGAGCGATGGTTATCAGAACTCTGAGGTAACGATGGAATCCTACACCGATAACGACAAGGACAGATACTACAGAAGGATCGAGGAGATCTGGGAGCTGAGCTACGCTGGAGAGAAGGTCCCGATGTTCTGTGTCAGTGCCAAGAGCATCCTAAAAGAAGACCGGTATTTCACCACCATGGTTATACCCGAAGCCAAATCCAAGACCGCGGGCGCAAACGTCACCGCGAAAAATGAGCCATGGGTACTGGCTTCCCAAGTGGACCAATGCTTCTTGATTACCGACCCGTCAAAGCCTAGTTGTGTTGTCGTGAGGAGAGGCAAAAGGAAGATCATCGGAATGGATGGAGTCGCCAATGAGCAAGATGGAACATGACGACGAGATGAAGTGCCATACACCACAAGAAGAAGCAGGACCATCCTACCTAAAGGACGTCCGTTCAACAGAAGAACTCCATTTGCGAAAAAGAAGATCAAGAAGATTGTGAAAAGATAGCTAGCTAAGATCGATTGTATTTAAATTATAGTCTTCATTTCTCGATTGTATTTTGACATATTGAAATGATATTTCTTCTGTTCTAGTCCTCATGAATATTTGTTTATGTTTATTCTGGTATTTATGTTTATTCTGGTATACCAATTTTTTTATGTTTATTATGGTATTGAATTTCTAACTCACAAAAAGTATTGAATTTGTTAATATTTTTTGAACTCATGAATATTTTTAAATTTCATGGGTACGTTTTGAATTCATGAATATTTTTTCAAATTTGATGATATTTTTTCATATTCATAAATGTTTTACCAATTCACAAATGAATGCAATTAAAAATTAAAAAAACAAATTTGATGATATTTTAAAATAACAAATTTGATGATATTTTCAATTAACAAATTTGATGATATTTTTTCATATTCATAAATATTTTCAATTAACAAATTTGATGATATTTTTTCACATTCATAAATGTTTTTGAATTTGATCGTCATTTTCTAAAAAATTATTAGATGCAACAAAAAATCCAAAAAAAAGAGTTACTAATGGCGCACCAGGAGAGGGTGCGCCATTGCTATCAAGGTACTTATGGTGCACCTGCGCCATTGGTATACCAATTTTTATGATATATTTTCAAATATTTTCAAATAACAAATTTGATGATATTTTCAGATAACAAATTTGATGATATTTTTTCATATTCATAAATATTTTCAAATAAAAAATTTGATGAAATTTTTTCACATTCATAAATGTTTTCAAATTTGATCATCATTTTCTAAAAAATTATTAGATGCAACTAAAAATTAAAAAAAGTTAGTAATGGCGCACCAGGAGAAGGTGCACCATTGCTATCAAGGTACTTATGGCGCACCCCTAGGAGGTGCGCCATTGGTATACCAATTTTTATGATATTTTTTCAAATATTTTCAAATAACAAATTTGATGATATTTTCAAATAACAAATTTGATGATATTTTTTCATATTCATAAATATTTTCAAATAACAAATTTGATGATATTTTTCCCATTCATAAATGTTTTCAAATTTGATCGTCATTTTCTAAAAAATTATTAGATGCAACTAAAAATAATAATAAAATTAGTAATGGCGCACCAGGGCAAGGTGTGCCGTTGCTATCATTGTGTTTATGGCGCACCCCTAGATGGTGCGCCATTGCTAACCTTCCCCCCTCTATGTAGGTGTGTTCTGTCCATCTCGTTGTCCCTCCCTCGCCAGCTCC